>NW_026899996.1:0-128838 GCF_033153095.1 Gastrolobium bilobum | reverse complement strand
ACAAAATATGTTTTTGGTTACTTTTCTCATAGCCGTTGGATGACAGTGACAGAATCGAGAACCCTTGGAATTGGTAATATGTGATTCTGTAAATTTTTTTATTTAATAAAAAGAAGTATTTTATATATATTTTTTTTGGAGAGAATATTTGTAACTTTAAGCGTAAGTGGAGTTATTATAAAAAAATAATAATCAGTGTTATATTTTATTCTCACATTTTTTATCTTGTTGTCTTCAAGTTTTCAACAGGATAAGAAAAAAATGCAATGCTATTTTATAAATTATTATTTAATAATTTTTTTCATATCATTAAAATGGTTAATGAAATAATTTTTAATAATAATTATTGGAGGAACTAGAAATAGAATTAGCAGCAAACACTGTTTTGGAAATATTTTACATTTAATGTATACGTAATTGTAGGAATAGAATTAACAACAGTAATGTAATTGACAGATAACAGTAATGTGATTAGCTAATATGTTAATATTTTGCATTTAATGTATACATAGTTATATAAATAGAATTAGCTATCAGCATAAATTCAAATTGTAAATATTTCCTGTGTTGTTCTCTTTGTATTTAAGAGTCATATTGGCACAACAACAAAACCAGCCATATTCTTATAAGTTTATCATGGTATCAAAGATTCAAAGCTGAAGTGATCAAGTGTTATGAGTTTGATCCTTATTACCACCTCACTTTTAGGTGGAATTAAGAAAAGCACAATGTAAACAAAAAATAGATCTATACAGCACAAGGTAGACCAAAAAATGTGTCTGTGTCATAACTACATTTCAAATTTAAAGGGCTCTTGCATTATGGTGTATTAGAGAAATACAAAATGATTAATATATCGTCTCCTAATACTTTAAGGTTTTGGATTGAAGTAGCGCTTACCAATACTAAGAATAAAAAAAAACAATTAAAATTGCCATGACATGTTTCACTGAATTATTTGATGGATTCAAGTAACAGTATTGATACTAACACAGAGCAAAAATGACTAAAAAATAGGATCTATTAAAAGAAATTTTTATTCCTAATTATAATTACCAAAGTAATAAAATATTTAATAACTTTAAATACATCTAAAAACTTAAATATAATTTATTTCTATTCAATTAATATTAAACATTATTTATAAATACTTTTTTTAAAAAATAAAGATGATTATATTACAAATAAATGATCATTAAACCTATCTAAAATAAGGAAACAAATAAAAATAATTTACCTCCAATAATTACAAGAGAGTTATATGTATGTGTGTGTGAGGAGAAAGATGGAGAAGAACACGGTCAATTTGTTTAACGTAGGAAAACTTTCTCCAATGTGAAGAAGTAAAAGTCCACGAGACACTAGTTCAGAATCAAACTTTCATTATAAGAATAATGGGTTATAACAGTCAAATTTCCCTAGTCTTTTACTAGAGGTACAATCAAGCTTCACCAAATATGGTGGTAACATCAAACGTCCCTAAAGAGGTCTAACACTCAAACATCTCTTTAGAAGTATTCTCAAATAATCAAGCATCACTTGTAATGGTGGTAATCTCAAACTTTCCTAGAGTGCAGTGTTTAAAAACCCGGCTCGGCCATCGACCCGGCCGAGGTCAGGGGTCAAGGGTCACGGGTTCAACCGGGAGGTCACGGGGTCACTACGCTGACCCGATTTTATATATTAAAAATATATAAATATATATATCCTGTATGAAAATATTAAAAAACAAATCACCAATCATTAAAGATTCAAAATATATTTAACATAATTCATCAATTACAACCACAAGTCAATATTACACAACCTAATTAAAGTATCAAAATACCAAAGTACAAAATTCATATTCTAATGATACCAAAGTATCAAGATACCACAAGTCTAGGTCGCTGGGAGAGAAGATAACGATTAGATTTAGGTTTGCAAGCATTTTTATTTTATTTTTTTAATAAAACAATTTTGTTTCATGAAATTTTCTTTAAAAAAAACATGCAGTAATCTCCTTTGACCCCTCTGACCCGGGAGTCACTGAAACCCGGCCGGGTTTTGGGGGTCGATGTGCATATAGGGTCCAGCTTGTGACCCCAACCCTCAGAGGGGAGGGGTCAGGATTGACCCGGGTCAACCCGGGGGGTGGGGTGGGGTTTTAAAACACTGATAGAGAGGTCTCACTCAAACTTCTCCTTAGAGGTATTCACTCGGATTCTTTCTCTCATGGAGGATTTCTTCCCCTCAATTTGTTAATCTCATCTCTTCACCTAGAGTCTTCTTCATTTAATGTGGAGGATTTCAATACAACTCTTCGTTCTCCCATGAAGTCCTTTCATTTTTCCATGAAGCCTTTTTATTATTCCATGCATTGAAACTTGTATCTAATTAAGGAGAAATAATCCAACAATATATATTAAAAAAACATAAATCAATCAAGTTTCAAGCAATCACAAATTTTAGCTCTCCAAATATGACAACTTCCTCTAAAACGTTCGTCAGGATGTTTAATGAATCATAAATTTAGTTAAGATTAGATTTTTTATGATAACTTCCTTGAAAATGTCAGTCATGTTTAATGAGTCATAAATTTGATTAAGGCAGATGTTTTTGAATTTATAACCCAATAAGTGAATGAAAAATTATTTTCTTATTTGACATAAGATAGTACTCTAATCACATGGGGATAAATGAATATAAGAAAAATCACAAGGGATTTTTTAAAAAAATTCCCTACAAAATTTTACAATGACAATATATTAAAATTAAATTCTTTATTTTAATCATTTGATTGAAATTTTTCATTAAAGAACACTTTGAATTTACTTTTTAAATAACATGATTTTTGGAGGCTCCAATGGAGGTGTTAATTTGTGGGAGCAGCGGGGACAGGATGGTATAGCCTTGCTGCATCCGCTGTTCTCTATTCTCACCCTTAAAAAGGCTTTATTTGGGAGTTGATTTTTGGGGGGGAAAAAGAAGGAAAATTGAAAGTTTTATTAAGCTCTTCTTTGTTTGTGAGTTTAAAAAAATAGGGGAAGGAAATTGGAAATTTTTGCAAAATCCTCCAAAACCCTTCTCACCCTTAAAATTAAAGTTCTCTCAATTTGAGAGATTTAAGGGAGGAAATATTAAAAATTATTTATCTAACCTTAGCATTAAAATGTGAAAACTACATAAATATGAATCATTTTTAAATGTGACATTATTAGAAAAGTCTCAAATACCGACAAAATTTATCAAACGAAAAATATTTCGTCAAACATAGTGACGACGAAATTTTTGACAAAAATCACATTACGTCGAAAATAGAGACGAAACAAGAATTGGCCATAATCACTAACACAAAATTTTTTTGGAAAAAAATTCAGTCAAAATTCTTGATAGAATTTAAATTCTGTTGAAACTTTCAACGAAAATATTTCTGTCAAACTTTTCAAGCAAAAATATTTTCATCCAAATTTTTTGACAGAAATTAATTCCATAAAAATTTTTGTCAGAAAACATTTCCATCAAAATTTTCAATGGAACACATTTCCAGTGAAAATTTTCTACAAAAAATATTTTTGTAAAAATTTGTGACGAAAAAGTATTTTTGTAAAAATTATGATACAAAATTTTGTGTCAAAATTCTGTACAGAATCTAAATTCCGTTAAAATATTTTCATCAAAATATTTCACAAAAAAACATATTCGTCGAAATTTTCGATGTAGAAATTTTCCCTCGAAATTTTTAACGAAACACATTTCCATTGAAAATTTTCGTAAAAAGTTTTGACAAAAAAGATTTGTGTACAAATTTTTGGCAGAAAAAAAAATCGTCACAATTCTTTCTAAATTCTGTCAAAAGTTTTCGACGAAAATATTTTCATCATACTTTTTTACGCAAAGAATTTCTTCTGAAATTTTCGACGAAACACATTTCCATTGAAAATATTTCCGCAAAATTTTCAACAAAAAATATTTCTATCAAAATTTTCAAATAAACACATTTCTGTAAAAAAAATTCGATGGAAAATATTTTCGTAAAAAATTCGACGAAAAATATTTGTGTAAAAAATTTCGACAAAAAAATATTCTGTTAAATTTCTTTACGGAATCTAATTTCATCGAAATTTTCGTTGGGACACATTTTCATCAAAAAAATTTGACGAAAAATATTCCATTAAATTTTTTGACGGAATTCTTTTTTCCGTCAAAACTTTTGATGGAATTTTGATCGTTGAAAATATTTAACAAATCATTTTCGTCAAAACTTTTGATGGAAACTAAATTCCGTCGTAAATTTTCACAGAAAATTTATTTTGGTAAAAAATTTCATTGGATAATTTATTTTGACGGAATTTTCATCGTTCGCAACATAAAATTTTCTTCGAAAATATGATCTTTTTTAGTAGTGTGAAAAATATATAAATAATATTTTTAAAATTTTAACATTTAATTTTATTTGTAAAATAAATAATTATATTAATTTTTATAAAAGGGTAAAATTGTAAAAATATTTCATTGACTCTCTAATTTCTTCCTTACCATTTTTTTAAATTTTAAACAAGAGAAGAGAATACCCTTCAATTACCTTCCCTTCCTTCCCCTCCCTTCCCCTTGAATCTCCTTCCTTTTCTTCCCTTCCTCTTGTTTAAGGCTTTGTTTGGGAGTTTGGAGGGGAAGGGAATCCAAAAGGGAAGGAAATTGGAGGGTATTGCCTTCCATTGTTTGGGAGTTAAAAAAATGGTAAGGGAGAAAAGTGAAAGGTTAATGACATATTTTTACCATTTTAACCTTTTTTAAAAATTAACATAATTATTACATTTTATAAAATAAATTAAATATAAAATTTCTAACAAAATTATTTGGCAAAAAGCGTTTGTCATTTTAAATGACATAAAGTTATGTCATTTTAATATAGAGATAGGCACAAGAAAATATTTTTTTATTCAAAAATTAAATTAAAAAAAAAACCACTCAGTTTCTCTCCAATTATTTCCATTTCTTGTGTCTATCTCTCTCTTAAAATGACATAACTTATGTCATTTAAAATGACAAACATCAAACCCAAATTATTTATATACTTTTCACAATACTAAAAAAGACTATATTTTTGGACGAAATTTCTACGTTACAAACGACGGAAATTTCGTCACAAAATTATTTTTTCGTCTGAATACTTTTCGTCGAAATACGACGGAATTTTTTCCCCGATGAAAATTTTAACAAAAATTAATTTCCTACCAAAATTTTCGACGAAATTTAGTTTCCGTCAAAAGATTTGTCAAAAATGATTTCTTTCATCAAATGTTTTAAACGAAAAAAGAATTTCGTCAAAAATTTTGACGAAATATTTTCCGTTCAAAATTTCGATGGAAATATATTTTGATAAAAATTTCGAAGGAAAATTGTTGTAAAATTTTTTGAGGGAAATGGTTCATTCGAAACTTTCGACAAAATTTAGATTTTGTAAAGAATTTTGACAGAATATTTTTCGGTCAAAAGTTTTTATAGAAATATTTTTTGTCAAAAATTTTTACAAAAATATTTTCTGTCGAAAGTTTTTGACAGAAATGTGTTCCTTTGAAAATTCTGGTGGAAATGTTTTTTTATCAAACATTTTGACAGAAATATTTTTCGTTGAAAATTTTCAATAGAAATGTGTTTCGTTAAAAATTTCGACGGAGATTTTTTTTGTCAAAAAGTTTAACGAAAATGTTTCCGTCGAAAACTTTTGACGAAATTTAAATTCTCTAAAGAATTTTGATGAATTTTTTTTTTTCGTCAAAGATTTTTGATGGAAATGTGTTGCGTTGAAAATGTTGATGGAAATATTTTGCGTCAAAAATTTCTATAAATATGTTTTTTTGTGAGATATTTTGACAAAATTTAGATTCCGTAAAGAATTTTGACAAAAATAATTTTCCGTCAAATTTTTTTAGAGAAATGTTTTTGTCACAAATTTTTGATGGAAATATTTCGTAATTTTTGCAAAACTTTTTGATGAAAATGTTTTCCGTAAAAAATTTTGACGTAATTGTTTTACGTCGAAACTTTTCGATGGAAATGTGTTTCGTCAAAATTTTGGACGAAAATATTTTCATTGAAAGTTTTGACGGAATTTAGATTCTATTAATAAATTTGAATGAATTTTTTTTCCGTAAAAAATTTATGTCAGTGATTATGGCAAAATCTTGTTCCGTCTCTAACTTCGTCTTTAGTTTTGACGGAAAATTTTTGACGTATATGATTTTCATCAAAAATTTCATCACTATTTTTTGACGAAATGATTCACATTTTAATAATTTTACATTTAAAAATGATTCACATTTATGTAGTTTTCACATTTTAATGGTAAGGGTAGATAAGTAATTTTTAATATTTTCCCCCTCAAACCCCCCAAATTGGGGGAACTTTAATTTTAAGAAGAAGGAGGGATTTGAAGGGTTTAGTAAAAATCTTCAATTCCTTCCCCTTTTTTTTTTTTTAACTCCCAAACAAGGGAAGGACTTACTAAAACCCTCTCTTTCTTTTCTTTCCCCTCTTAAAACCTTGTTTAAAGAAACCTGCCATGTCAGAAAAAATAGAATAGAGATTGATACTATTACAGCTAGCGCTAGGGACTTTTTGACCCTTATAACCCTTTATTAATAATTAATTACCAAATTGACCTTCATTATAAACTATTTCGAAAATTTAACCTCCCAAAAAAACATAACACCAATTTGCCCCTGTTTGACCGTTGACCACCAAGCCTACCCGGGTACACCCCTCCCTACCCGGGTATTTTTTGAAATTTTATGCTTACCCAGGTAGAAGGGATGTACCCGAGTATATTTCTTGAGATCTGGAAAATTGCTTGAACTATTTACCCGGGTAGGAAGGGATGTACCGGGGTAAATTGCTTGATTTGGTTGAACAGTAATGAGAGGCTCCATTTGGGGAAAGCGAGCAATGAGTTGAGAACGTTTTGCGAGCTCAATTAGTTTATAATGAAGGTCAAGATAATTAATTATTAATTAAGAGTTATAAGGGTCAAAAAGCCAGCGCTAGGTGGTGGGTTTGAACTGAAAAACAGGTGCACAAGTGCATCCCACAAATGAAAAAAATTTATTTGATAACATTATTCTGAAAACAGTTTAAAAGTTAAAAAACAAAAAAATTGTTTGGTAAATTTGTTTCCAAAATGTGGTTTTAAAGTAGAAAAACTGAAAAAATTATCAAAAGACCAAAAAGTAAAAGAACATATCGCCACTGAGGTGGCACAATATTAACTTTTACTTTTTTATTTTCAGATTATTACCATCATGCCATTAATGAAAATCTTGTTCTCCGTATTTTTGTTATTTTGGGAGTAATAAAACCAAAACATGATAAGGGCGTTCTATAAATTTAGTTTTAAAAATTACAAATTAGATGTTGTTTTTAGAATTACTTTTACAAAACATTGATCAATAAACAATTTTTTTTTATTCTTAAAACAAGAAAAATATTTTACGAAATAGAAATCAAACAGTTAGTCTTGGATACGCTTTTATTCTTAAAAAAATTGCTTTTTATTGTAAAAAAATGTTCTTTTGAGAATTTTTAAATGTTTGGATAACAACTTTTTAAAAAATCAAAATTTAAAATAAAAGTTAAAATGCTGTTTTGTTAACCAGTAGTTGGTTAATTTTTAAAAAAGTACAAACTAAAAGATAATATAAATTTTTAAAATACAATTTTAACCTCATCCTATCATACATATTTTATCTCTCCTTATCTCACTATTTCATGCTGCTTTTTTTAATTAGGTCTTTCAACAACCTATCACTTTTAATCAAACATCTTTCTATAAAATTGGAGCAGTTTGTCGAACGTCTTTTCTGATATTATAATCACATTCTCCAAATTTCATTTGCGTAAATCCCAAAAATTTGTTAATTTTTTTTATAGATCCTTTTTGTAATTTTATATAAAAAAAAGTGTTTTTTTATTTTAACATACAAATAACTTTTTTATATAAAAGTGATTTTCAGATCATACATCCAAACTCAAAATAACTTTACCTTTAAAATAGCTTTACCTTTTAAAAAAAGTTCTTTTAAAAAAATCAATGCATAAAAAGTACTTTTTTTCAAAAGTTGAGAAATGGTGGTCGTGTGATATTATAAGCGAATCGTCCTCATTAGCAATATATAGAATGATTAATATGATTATTATTATAGTGTTAATTAATAAATCTAAAAGATATTAAAATACTTGAGAAATGGTGGTCGTGTGATATGGTTTTGGATAATTTCAAAGTTTTGCAGCAGTAGAGATTTGAATCGTCCTCATTATGCCAAACGTCCTCATTAGCCAATTTACTATATATATATCATATCATTTAATAGATTATTTAAAAGACATTTGTGATTAAAATTGCAAAGGATAAAGATCAAGAAAAATAAAGAATTAATCAAAATTAATCCTCAGCAAGCTGGCCCAGAAATAAAGGCCCAATTTAACTCTTTAAATACAACGAGACGAAGCCTTTGAAAAAGATTCGAAATTCGGAGACGCGAAGAAAAAGAAGAACTCAGAGACAAAGACGAAGGCAGTAGCGGAGGAGGAATACTGGAGCGGTGCAGAGGAGAAAAAAAAGATTAAATCTGCATCATTGATCATCACCATTGAACAAGTTTTACCATGAACCTTCTTTCTTTTAGAGTAGCTTTTAATTTTGTTTTTATGACTATGCGTAGCTAAATTTCTTTAAGTAGTTAGGGCGAGACGGAAACAATGGGTTCTTAAACGCTGTTTGCCTATCTTATGATTTACGTTCTTGATTTAAAGTTATGCAATTAATCTGTTATTTATTATTAGCTTTATTTATGAATTGATCACTCGTAGATAAACATATGAGTTATGCATGACAATAGGGATGTTGGTGTATCAATTCCGATTGATTGATTGCTGGAATTTATATGATCTAGGATAGACTTGTGAATTCTATAACTGTAACTTCTTGCGTTAATGCTTATTTTATGAAAAAGTACTAAGGGATTAGGCTTTTGAGTGGAGTAAAGGATTGAATTACCAAGGGATTGAGATTTAATCGAATATAGAAAGAACTGTTAATAACTTGATCTTGAATGTAATCATAAGAATAGGTAGATTCGTTGGGAAACTATTGGGGGAGTTGAATCCTAGCTACGTCTTTCATAAAAATTTAAAACCAATTTTCTAGCATTATAAATTATAAATTTAATTTCTTGGATATTGAAAACTAAATATAAGTAGTTAAAATCCTATTTTAATTTAATTAAAATATTCTCAAGAAACCCCTTTCACGATCGATCCAACTTTAATTTAATAGGTAAATTAGTGATTGGTCATTACTCATTAGTCCTTGTGGGATCGACAACTTTATTTTACCACTTTATTACTTGTACGATCGGTGCACTTGCCGAAGTCGCAACAACCTTGTTTATATAAAGAGAAGAGAGATTAAGCAATGTTGTGATGGACTACTTTTCATATAGAAAATAAAATAGAAAGAAAATAGACAATATAGAAATTTGAAAGCTAAAGATTGAACGATCAATAGTTTTACATGGTCATAGTCTAATCATATCAATTAAAATATGAGAGAATACGTTCCTTTTTTATTTACTTGTATAAAAAAAGGCTAAATTAATGAGTTAGGAATCATATCAATTAGGGATTTTTTTTTCTAAAAAAGGCTAAATGAAATTTACTTGCCTTTTTCATTTTTTGGAAAATGGTCAATTTGAAATTACTGAACGAATGAGGACTCCATTGTCACTGTCTCATGTTTCTGCATGCAAGGCCATAATCTGCACTGTATGCTGCGTTTTAGTTTCAATATATAATAACAAATTAATCAATTTTATTAGATTATATCGTACTAAAATTGAAATTCATATTAATTGATGAAAATTACTGATCGTTAATGACATATAGTATAATAACAAACTATATCGTACTAAATCTATTCCCTTCCTTGACATTAACTGAACCGGATCAGTCAACCGGGAATGAGCTGATGAATATCATTAATGGACGAGTCAACCTTTTTTTTTAGTACATACGAGACAACTCTATAGTTTGACCCACCATGGATTTGGTGTTGACACTAACTTTGATGGTACCATTATCTCCATCTTTCAAGTTTAACCGGTTCTCTCAACAGAAAAAAGTGTTAAAGATATATAAAATTATTAATATAACATCATTTAACAACTTACTTAAAGTGGGTGAGATTATATTTATAGTTGTAGAATAGGGTTATATTGACAAAAAAATTTTTTTACAAACTACATTATGTCTGATCCAATAATATTATACTGTATTATCACTAGTCAGACATAATCATAATAATATAATTTGTAAGAGTTTGTAAAAAAAAAATATATAAATATAAAATTGTCCGTAGATTTACGTATCTCTGACAAAAACAATCTCTGCCATAGTACCAATGTTGGGAATCAGAATGTCATCATCAAGTTCCGTTGGCCTCTCCTTGCCTTCGGGTTCACCACCACCTACTTGAAAATCTATGTTCTCTGTCAGAGCTTGACTAAACTGCACTGGACAAAACTCAGAATTCCGTGGATCCATGTTGGCCGCGTTGGATGTTGAACCAGTTTCATAGGTAGAATAATATGGTAAACTAAAAGGCTTTGGGTTGTTGTCGTCGTCTCCCATAGATATCCCCATCAACATGTTCAGTTCTGTTGTGCTTTCCTCTGCTATCATGTTTGCTTCACATTCTCTGCTGCTATTACATTTTTTCAAATACACATCAAAATGATATAATTTCATTAAAAATAATACAAAGTTATATTTTTTAAAATCACAAACTAGTTTCGCATATATGTACCTTAGATATGCAGAATATTTGATACATTTTTCATATCTTCGCGATGCCCACAAATCTGCTTCGAGGTTATCCGTGTTCATATGACACAACATTTCCACCTGATCGATTTTCCTGTGAAAAAAAAAATGAAATTTATTATTTTTATATCATAGGAATTTATATATGATAAAAACTTTATATTTTTTGGATATAATGAAATTGATTAAAACGTATGAAATTGATTAAAACGTAAATCACACTCATTTCTCTGTTAAAACCGAACTAACTAAAATATATGATTGGATATAATGAAATTGATTAAAACGTAAATCACACTCATTTCTCTGTTAAAACCTAACTAACTAAAATATATGAAATTGTTGTGAGGATAATTTTTGCACACAATTTTATCTTTATAAATTTATAAAGAAGATTATTTTCAAATTTGAATCGATGAACTTTCAATCACAAAGAGTATATAGATAAAATCACTCTCCATTAAATTTCAATTAATGAGGTTGAGCTGAAGACAAATAATTGCAAAAAAAACTATTTCGCAGATTTAAATAAAAAAGAATAGTTTTACCATCACTTTATGTTTATCCTCTAAATAAGAGAAAACTTTGTTGCACCGAGAACATCCATCTTTTACTAAAAAAGAAAAAAAAAATAGAACTTAAAAAGTAAATATAAAAAAAAGTATGGATAAAAAGAGAAGTTTTTTTCTCTGCTTTTTTTAGTAAAAATGAGCACCAAAGTTTTTCTCCTCTAAACAGAGTATATAGATATATGTGAAAAATTTAATATACCTTTTTCTTGATATGGGTGTTGGTGGTCGTATGTTTTGTAAAATCACAGGACTGATTTGAGGTACTTGATTGTGCTGGTGTTGTTGTTGTGAGGGTTGGGGTTGGGGTTGCTGCGCATGCCATTGAGGTTGATAATTTGTGGAGGCTCCAATGGAGGTGTAATTTGTGGGAGCAGGCACAGGATGATATCCTTGTTGCATCCACTGTTCTCCAAAAGTGGAATAGGATTTGATATTATTACCGCTAGTGTTAGTGTTGGTGATAGTGGTGGGTTTGAAGTTCATTAACAATGGGTGTTCATCGAAACCATTGGTTGGAAGTGGCTCAGGAACGGGAAAAGAAAATGAGTCATCCTCTTCTTGCCTGAGGATTAAATGATCAGCCATGCAAAAGTTAGTGTCTTGAGTGGCGGTGGTGGTGGTTATCGGCGGAGTTTTTGTGGTGGCAGTAAAGTTTGCAGTTCGGCAACATCGGAAAATGGCAGAGAGATCCCAGTCTTTCTCATTAGCCATTTGAGAGAATGAATGATTTTGGGTGAACACAAAAACCTTGTATATATAGAGATAAGGGAAATGGATAATGTGAATAAATCATAATCCTGTAAAGATAAATCAATTATCATGATTTTATAATTATCTATTATAATTTTTTTTATCTTTTCTTTTCACTTATCACCATCAATTCACCTTTGTATTTATAATCATCCCAATGATATAATCATATTTATTAACACATGAGAGAATGAGTAAGCAAAGTTGTGATGGACTATTTTTCATATATTGAATGACCAAAATCCCTTTTATGATAGTTTTACACGGTCATATAATCTAATCATATCAAAGATACCTTCCCTCCTTTTTTCTTTTCTTTTTTCATCCCAAATTGATTTAGGAGTTTTTTTAGGGATATTTCTTTCTAATAAATGCAAAATTAAATTGGATTAATTGCCTTTTTCGTTGACTTTGGGAAATTGTCAATTTGAAATTGCTGCGCCAAAGAGCACTCCGCTGTCACAGTCTCATGAATTTGACATATATCTTACATGAATTTGAATTTTCATTTATCTTACATTTGACCAAAAAGAGTTTTAAATCAACTTGAAATATTGTTTAGGAGTTGAATGACTGATGTTTGAATTCATACTTGTTATTCTTTTTATTAATGCTCATTTGGATACGCTTTTATTTTTAAAAAAATTACTTTTTTTCAAAAAAAAAATTCTTTTGAAATTTTTTAGATGTTTGAATAACAAATTTTTAAAAAAGTAAATTTTAAAATAAAAGTTAAAATGCTGCTTTTTTCTAGCCAGTAATTGACTGATTTTGAAAAAAATAGAAATTAAACGATAATATAATTTTTTTTTTGAAAAAAAATATAAATTTTTAAAGGTGAAAACATCTATCCTTTTAACGGATATAAGCTTATATCATTTTAGATCCTAATCATTGATTTTCGTCCATCAACGGTTATAATTTATTGGGTCAAACTTAATAGGCCAAATTATTATTAATTAATTAATAATTTTGATCCAATAGATTATAACTGTTGATGGACGGAAATCAACGATTACGATCTAAAATGATATAAACTTATATCCTTTAAAATGACAGATATTATTCCCATTTTTAAAATACAATTTTAACCTCATCCTATCATACCTATTTTATCTCTCCTTATCCCGCGGTTATGCTATTTTATCTGTTCTATATTGTAATTTTATATATAAAAAATACTTTTTTATTTTAATATCAAAACAACTTTTTTATGTAAAGATGATTTTTAAATCATACATGCAAACGTGAAATAACTTTATCTTTTCAAAAAAATTCTTTTAAAAAAATAATACATAAAAAATCATTTTTTTAAAAAGCTCGGGCCTTAATCATATAGTTGACAACTAATAATGATATACTATACGTCACACACATTGATAATCAAACTCATAAACAGTACACATGAGCAGTATAATAACATGTGAGGTATTTTTTAATGAAGTGAACGATTAAAGTCGTATTGATGCAACATTTTAATGCCTCGTAGAACTTGATTATAGAGTTTGCATAAAAAATAATGTATGTGTAACACCCCGTAGTACTCCGGTTGTTAACATACATGATATTTAACATTCACAGCGGAAGACTTTATTTGAAAAGGAATAAAGCATCTTATAAAAATACGAGTAAACTTTTTCCAAAACATTTCATAAAAATATTTCTAAAAATGTTCACGTCAGATCCTGCAAAAGCATAAATCTGAATATACATCTACTAATTAATCCCATGAGCCAGTATTAGTGGCCATTGACCATCAAGATATGACATCAAGTGTCATTCCTGACGGAGTCTCACGGACAGCATAACGGCTGTATTTCGGATAACTAGAAACATGATTCCACACATACAGATAACCTAATTAATACAACAATTTAAACAGATAGCTTGCAAGTCCCACACGGACTGCAATCCCCTTAATGGGTCAATACAACTAATAAGGCTCCATGCCCAAATTAACTGAATACATGCATCAAGTCTATATTAATTCGAAGTATAAAAGTATTAGTAAATAATCCATGGCTCTAAGAATACTATCATGAGCCTAAATAAATACATACAATAATCTCCATAAAATAATTAAGCATGTTAACAAGTCTACATGCCAACATCAAATCTAAACATAATATAAAATCATCAGCTGCATCATCAACTACTCCAATGCGGGGGCCTTGCCCCTAGAAGCATCACCACTACTCTGGGTACCTGAAATGATGTCCCCAAACGGGGTAAGATAACAACATCTCAGTAAGCTCAAGGTTCATAGAGGATCCTCTAACCCCTGAGCCCACTTCCTGCATAACAAGTCAGATATAAAGCATATAATACAGACATACAGCATAAACATAGCATCATCATATCATCCTTGTGTAACCCCAGGGTCAAAGCCATAGACGGTTACACATGTGTGACTTCCAGGGTCAAGCCATAGACAGTCAACACAACCTCAGTATGAAATAGCTCCCAGAGTCAAGTCATAGGCAGCCTACATACCATGATCACTGGCCAGGATCCTCATAACATATATCATCAGTGCATCATCATAACATCAAGATCATATAACATCTATATGAATGTGAATGAATGCACATATACATCATACCATATACTTTCATACAATATAACCACAATGCCCACCATCATGGTGGGGCCATAAGAGAGAGGAGTCAACTAGAACTAGGAGCTTACCTTAGGGAGCTTAGCACAAGCCCACACTCCAATATAATACGTATGCTCCAACAAAATCCTCAAGTGCACGGTTCTCTAGGCACACCTAGAGTAGGAACCATTCACATCATTAATTACATATTAATTAATCAAGTCATATCCACGACTTAATCATTTAATGATTCCACTTTTCATACTCATATGCCAATAATATGCCCATTACAAGCCTAGACCAATTATTACTTATTACATATTTTAGTGCATTATTACAAGCCACTTTAATCTTCAATTACTTACATAGCTTAGAATCGCATGCAAGGCTCACTTAGATTATTTTCAACTCATCCAAGTCATATTTATGATTATTATAAGTTACTAAGGGTTCCCCTAAGCCCACTTAGCTTAAATATCACTTTTACAGTTTTTCCATAACTGTACATGCTTCTGTTTTCTAGTTACTGGGCGTGACTCATTTGTTATAAAATTATCATCTTTTAGTATGTTAATCTAGACTCAATTACCTTTCCAAAAAGGTATCATATGCCTCATTTGAAGTTTCCTAGCTCCGGTTATCACCATTTGAAGTTGGACAAACAAAGCTGTTTGCCAACTCCGAACAGGGCCCTAAACATCCTTTACCATTTCTGCGATTATGAAAATTCTACTAAATCAATTGCTCTAAAATTTTTATTTAGACAACTAGACACCTCTATCTTTAATTAGACATATTATGAGCCTAATTTGAGTAATAATTGAGGGAGAAAAAATTCATGGAAGTGTCAGCCATGTACAGCGCCCCTGCACATGCCTCCATGTGCAGTCCTCACTCAAACGAACATACAGAATGGAATATATCTTCAATTGATACCAAATTTTGACACCACGTAGATAACATCTCAATCTTCAATTTGATATAAGGCACATCCATATATGAACTCTGTTGAGGAAGATATGCTCTCCCCAATTTTTCCTAAAAACTGGTTACTTAGCCTTAAATGTGTTTACTTAACAAACCTTAATTACTTTTGATTATAAATCCTAATTCACATTAATTCTTGGATTTTTCTATTATTAAGTCACATTATGAAATATCCTTAGTCCCATTATGTCATGATACTTAAATTTTACTAATTATTTAATTAGTGTACCTAAACCTTACTTTAGTCCATTTTTAGAGTTAAATCCTTGATTACTTTTGTTAATTAATCTCTACCCTTAATTAATCACCTAATTCATCATCTCCTTAATTTTAACACAACTAAACCCTTATGTACTTTATGGGGAAGATTTGATTAGCTATATTAATTAGGATTTTTAGCCATTATTAATCATGATTAGTGAGTTTTACTTAGAGTTAACCCACCTAGTTAATCTTTCTAATCATTTTTCCACACTTAACAACTTAATCACATTTTTTTGTCATCAAACCCTATCCTTACATGATATGGCTGAAATGTTCATGGTCCATTTTTGAGTTCATAGTCATCTTTTTACATGAACATCACTCAAAGGTCCAAAGGTGGCACCTTTAGTCATCCAATCCATCATTCCATGGTTCCAAACACACACACACTTAAGAATCATCATCAAACCATGACATTACAAAATTTTAAACAACATTCTCCTCATGAACATATCAAAACCAAGGCACTCAACAAGAAAAAGGGAGGCTTTTTGGTTCATATTTCCCAAGTGGGAGCTTACATCTTCAAGGTTTCTCCTTTAGCTCAAGTCTCCACCTTTTTCCACCAAGAACACACCTTTAGGCAAGCACACACCTTCATGAACATGCTCATGAGTTAGGCTCAAGAACGTAAGAAGAAAAGATGATATTTTTCATGAAAAAAATTTAAGAACACTTACCCAAAAATCAAAGGAAACAAGCAAGCAAGTGTGATTCTTCAAGAGAGCTCAAGAACACAACTCCATAGCCTTTGCTCTCCACAAAACCGTGGCTGTTTGGGATGATAAGGGACACAAAATTTTTGATTCACACCATGAAAATGGTATGGTTGTGAAGAGGAGAGTGAGGGGAACAATCTTTGTGAAGGAAGTTTGGTGGTTTAGAGAGATTTAGGTGAAGAAATCTTATAGAGAAGTGAGAGAGTTTTCAAAATGTGAAACTTAGAGAGAGAAGGAGGTGAAGGGGCTGCTGATCAGAAATGGAAGGGAAGGAGAGGAGGGTGCCCTAATGAGGGGTGCCATGTCACTTAAGTGATATCCGTCCTTTAGTGAGACCCGGTGTAATTTTTAACTGATCCGTCGTCAAATTTTTACCCGAAAACTCTCAAGACTCTAACTTTAAGTACTTAACATTAATTTTGTCTAATTATCATGTTCATAACTTAAAAATTTGATTAGTAGATCACAGATCCACTAACAGTTGTTTAATTGCATTGTAGTCTTTACTGGTGTTCTTAACTGTACCCGGATTTCATAATCTTCTTAACTTTAACATTTTTGGTCTAATTATGACTTGTTAGGCATATATTGGTCTTTATTTCTATTTTCTTATCTTTTTCCTGTTCCGGGATTCTACCGGATGCTGCTACAACAGTACAAAATACCCGGCATAAGTGACTTTTCAAAAATACCCCAATATGGGTATCAATCTTCACCAAATCATATCCTAACCTCATTCATGATGTTTATATCATTAGATTAGCTCTCTAACTATAATTTGCTAACTTGGAGCTATTCTACTAACTGTTATTACGTCAGCAGTCAAATTTAACAGATAAAAATTCATCTGTGCATAATACCTCAATATGGGTATCAAAATTCTTATAATTTTATGCTCATTCCATTTATGACTATAAGGTCCTCATTATAACCCTCTAATTTAAAAGTCATATAATTAGGGTTATTATAGTATGCATTCTGTATCGTTCTTTAAAATTAACTCTTATAAGGAATATTATATGATTTCTTTAAATTTACTATTAATGATAAGAACAATTAAAAATAACTATATGTTATCTACCAACATTACTTTATACAATACTTTAAGTCAGGTACATAGGAAAATTATTTTACATTGGTCCTACATTCTACTATATATTACATCACTTTAACTTATATGTTACATTATGGCATTACATAATTATACAATACAAAAGTCATATCCAAATCTAATCTATAGGTGTAGGTCTCCACACTTTCAGCATAGAATATTGCAGCATCTCATTGATTTCCTACTATAATATAGAATTCCATGTGATCATCGTAAGAGTAAACATTGATACTCCATCCTTCACCTGACAAGCTTAGGCTAGACATTATGATCATCTGAAAAGGTTAGCATAAAAATAAACAAACGTGAGAAAATTCTCAATAATATTGAGATTTTCTAACTATAACCATTTTCAACCGTAATAACGAAAAATACCATTCTCTTAGACAATTCCATAAAATAAAGTAATATAATAAATAATGCATTGTGTAATATTTAACTGAAGCTAAACAATTTTCCAATTTTATGGTTCTCTGCATATGGAAGATTTATTGTGGAGGAGCTCAAACTACGATAAGGCGTCATTTACCCTATAAACGTCTGAACTCAAACTCTGTGGGTCAGTTCATAGCAGTCTTCATCAGTTAAATGTACGCATTCTCTTTGTAATTATTTGGTACCAAATAATTACTCTACTAGATAATCAGTATATGAAAATAAATAAAATTTAAAAGAAACTAAAGATATTGTAAGAAATGAAATCATTGAACAAAATCAAACTATTGTAACGAAATAAACTTGAACTAAAGAATAAATAAAGAGAAGAGTTTGGCAAAACGACAGAGGCTTGTAAATAAATCTTCGTTTTGAAAAATAAAAAAAATGAGAGAACATTTTTCATCACCCAATATTACCTTATTTTGATTCTGTTTTCCTTTCTCCTCCTGATTTCACTTGTTTCTCTCTCTTAAGGTTTCCTTATGTTCTTTCTTATTCACTGTCTTTGATTTTTCTTCCTTTCGTGTTATGCATGGATGTATTTATATAGAGAGAAATGTATTACGTGTACAGATTACGCAAACTTATATTACATAATCTCTTATTTTTCTAGATAAAATCTATCTCATCTAATGATTAATTTGCTAAAAGAATCATATACTTTCGTTGTGCTGGAGATGTGGGGTGTTACCATGTAGCGTTTTTAGTTTCTGCCATTTATTTTCAACTTGTTTTTTTGTTCTGCACAGTGTTATTAAACCCGACATGGGTATCGACCCGGTCGGGGTACTGGGTCACTAGTCGGACTGATGGGTCATTGGTCGGACCGGTTGACCTGGATATATGTAGATATATAAAAATATATATAAATATGAACATATAAATTCAGTTATATTCTCCATATCTTAAATGAATTAAACAAGGTTCATTAAATAAACTCAAAAACAAGAAGTATAAATAAATAAAAAAACATGCTATTACTATGTCAATTTAAACTGCAACTCGGAATCCCCATAAATATACCACTCAATGACATTGAACTCATATTTTTCAAATTCAACTACATTAAAAATGAGATATGTCACATTCTCTTAATTTATTATTTCGCAAATTGCTTCAGTATTGGAAGCTAAAATTTGAGATCATTGTAGAATAGTATACTAGTAAATAAAATTACTAAAAAAATTTAAAATGAGTTCTACATTTTTTTGACAAGATGAAACAATTTTCGTTTTTGATTTTTTTTTTAAATGCATGACCAGACCGGATCACCGGATTTGGCCTGTTTTATCCGAGTTTTGACCGGGTCAATGCATGACCGGTTAAATGTTTGACCCGAACCGGTCCAATGACCTATTCGCCGGGTTTCAGGTCGACCCGGCCGGGTCGCCCCGAATTTTACAACTATGGACTTCTGCATATATATATATATATATATATAATATTTTAATTTTTATTTATTACTATGTTATTTTTTTTTTGTTATATTACTTTTATATTTATTATTCATTTATATTTTATTATTTAATAATTATTTTACAATTATTATAAATATATAAATAATTATATATGTAGATACATATCCAAGCTAATTATGATTGTTCAGCGCTCAACCCTCAATTTTGGGCGCAAAGAGCACTGCCTTGGCGCTGGGAGTATAAAAAATTTTAATTTTAACTTTTTTTTTAATTTTTCTTTTTGAAATTTGACCATTACACATTCCCCCTATATTCTATCTTTTTCACAATATCATCACACTAAATTTCATAAAAATATAACATTAAATATGTTAAACGTCACACTATTCTCATTATACTATCAAATTGTTTCATCTTCTATTTCTGTAATTTATCATATTTTTTTGGGAAAAGTGTTTGTCATCTTAAATGACATAAAGTTATGTCATTTTAGGAAAGATAGACACAAGAAATTATTTTTTATTTAAAATTTAAATTAAAAAAATAATTCACTTTTTCTCCCATGATTTTCATTTCTTGTGTCTATCTCTCTCCTAAAATGACATAACTTATGTCTTTTAAAATGACAAATATCAAACTCTATTTTTTTTTTCAAAAAAAAAAAAGCGCTTGAAATGCACATTGTGTGGCTTGTATAAATTTCATGGCTAAATTGCCCTTTCCTTTAAATTTTTTTCCATTTTCGCTTTTTAAATTATACACTAATTTATCTAGTTTTGATCAAAGTTGATCAAATAGGCCCACCTTAAAATCAAACTTTAAATGTGACATAACTTTATTTATTGCTCAATATTTATTTGAATAAATAGGTAGAGAGAAAATTGAGTTAATCAAAATGATGAAATGAAGAAAAAAAAATCAATAATCATATTATAATTAACGATAAGGAAAGAATTTTGAAAATCAATAAGGAATTTTAAAACATAAAAACATTTAATACATCGATTCTTTTTTAGCAAATAAGGAAAAAAAATTATATTATTATTACCGATAGCGAATTTCAAATTTTTTAATTTGTAAGAATTTTAAAATACCAGTATATAGTCATATTATTTTTACTGATAATCATTGTATAACTATTGATTATTGCGTTTTCTTTTTATTTTTATTTTCTTATTTTAAAAAATGGGGTGAATCGTATTTTTTTGATGAAAAGTGAAAAAAGGCCAAATTGACATTATTAATAATAGGTTTGATATTTTTGAATTTGTAGGGATTTTAAAATATCACAACATAATGAAAATGATATTTTGAAATCTCTGTAAATTTAAAAATAATGATATGATGATTAAAAAAATGTCCTTTGTTAAATTGCCAAAAATAAGAATCACGTTGATATATTGAAATTTTAATTTGGAGAAAAAATATTCAAAATATCATTATTATTTAAATAACTTAATTGTTTAATTTAATTCTCATCATCTTCATTTATTCGAATAAATAAATTTATTTTTCGAAATAAACTGGTGAAATTTAATCAAAATACGATGAATATTGAAATGTAATTTAGAAATTAAACCAATTAATAGTTTTTTTTTTTTTAAAGTAATCACATTTAACATTTTTGTGCACCACAGTTGGTCAGTTTATAAATTAATTTTTTTCGGACATCCTACCCCCCACAAAAAAAAAAAAAAAAAAAAAAAAAACTTAATTGTCACGTGCAATCCTTCCTCGTTTTTACTATGTTCTCTGGTATTGTGGGTTCCAGCAATTTAAGGTTAAAATGGAAATAAAACTAAAAATAAATTGCTATAAATATTCTTGCAAAGCGCAACAAAATATGTTTTTGGTTACTTTTCTCATAGCCGTTGGATGACAGTGACAGAATCGAGAACCCTTGGAATTGGTAATATGTGATTCTGTAAATTTTTTTATTTAATAAAAAGAAGTATTTTATATATTTTTTTTTCAATTTTTTTTGGAGAGAATATTTGTAACTTTAAGCGTAAGTGGAGTTATTATAAAAAAATAATAATCAGTGTTATATTTTATTCTCACATTTTTTATCTTGTTGTCTTCAAGTTTTCAACATGATAAGAAAAAAATGCAATGCTATTTTATAAATTATTATTTAATAATTTTTTTTTCATATCATTAAAATGGTTAATGAAATAATTTTTAATAATAATTATTGGAGGAACAAACACTATTTTAGAAATTTTATGCATTTAATATATATGTAATTGTAGAAATAGAATTAGCAGCAAACACTGTTTTGGAAATATTTTACATTTAATGTATACGTAATTGTAGGAATAGAATTAGCAACAGTAATGTAATTGACAGGTAACAGTAATGTGATTAGCTAATATGTTAATATTTTGCATTTAATGTATACATAGTTTTATAAATAGAATTAGCTATCAGCATAAATTCAAATTGTAAATATTTCCTGTGTTGTTCTCTTTGTATTTAAGAGTCATATTGGCACAACAAAAAAACCAGCCATATTCTTATAAGTTTATCATGGTATCAAAGATTCAAAGCTGAAGTGATCAAGTGTTATGAGTTTGATCCTTATTACCACCTCACTTTTAGGTGGAATTAAGAAAAGCACAATGTAAACAAAAAATAGATCTATACAGCACAAGGTAGACCAAAAAATGTGTCTGTGTCATAACTACATTTCAAATTTAAAGGGCTCTTGCATTATGGTGTATTAGAGAAATACAAAATGATTAATATATCGTCTCCTAATACTTTAAGGTTTTGGATTGAAGTAGCGCTTACCAATACTAAGAATAAAAAAAAACAATTAAAATTGCCATGACATGTTTCACTGAATTATTTGATGGATTCAAGTAACAGTATTGATACTAACACAGAGCAAAAATGACTAAAAAATAGGATCTATTAAAAGAAATTTTTATTCCTAATTATAATTACCAAAGTAATAAAATATTTAATAACTTTAAATACATCTAAAAACTTAAATATAATTTATTTCTATTCAATTAATATTAAACATTATTTATAAATATTTTTTTAAAAAAATAAAGATGATTATATTACAAATAAATGATCATTAAACCTATCTAAAATAAGGAAACAAATAAAAATAATTTACCTCCAATAATTACAAGAGAGTTATATGTATGTGTGTGTGTGAGGAGAGAGACGGAGAAGAACACAGTCAATTTGTTTAACGTAGGAAAACTTTCTCCAATGTGAAGAAGTAAAAATCCATGAGACACTAGTTCAGAATCAAACTTTCACTATAAGAATAATGGGTTATAACAGTCAAATTTCCCTAGTCTTTTACTAGAGGTACAATCAAGCTTCACCAAATATGGTGGTAACATCAAACGTCCCTAAAGAGGTCTAACACTCAAACATCTCTTTAGAAGTATTCTCAAATAATCAAGCATCACTTGTAATGGTGGTAATCTCAAACTTTCCTAGAGTGCAGTGTTTAAAAACCCGGCTCGGCCATCGACCCGGCCGAGGTCAGGGGTCAAGGGTCACGGGTTCAACCGGGAGGTCACGGGGTCACTACGCTGACCCGATTTTATATATTAAAAAATATAAATATAAATATCCTGTATGAAAATATTAAAAAATAAATCACCAATCATTAAAGATTCAAAATATATTTAACATAATTCATCAATTACAACCACAAGTCAATATTACACAACCTAATTAAAGTATCAAGATACCAAAGTACAAAATTCATATTCTAATGATACCAAAGTATCAAGATACCACAAGTCTAGGTCGTTGGGAGAGAAGATAACGATTAGATTTAGGTTTGCAAGCATTTTTATTTTATTTTTTTAATAAAACAATTTTGTTTCATGGAATTTTCTTTACGAAAAAACATGCAGTAATCCCCTTTGACCCCTCTGACCCGGGAGTCACTGAAACCCGACCGGGTTTTGGGGGTCGGAGGAGTCGATGTGCATATAGGGTCCAACTTGTGACCCCAACTTGTAATGGTGGTAATCTCAAACTTTCCTAGATAGAGAGGTCTCACTCAAACTTCTCCTTAGAGATATTCACTCGGATTCTTTCTCTCATGGAGGATTTCTTCCCCTCAATTTGTTAATCTCATCTCTTCACCTAGAGTCTTCTTCATTTAATGTGGAGGATTTCAATACAACTCTTCGTTCTCCCATGAAGTCCTTTCATTTTTCCACGAAGCCTTTTCATTATTCCATGCATTGAAACTTGTATCTAATTAAGGAGAAATAATCCAACAATATATATTAAAAAAACATAAATCAATCAAGTTTCAAGCAATCACAAATTTTAGCTCTCCAAATATGACAACTTCCTCTAAAACGTTCGTCAGGATGTTTAATGAATCATAAATTTAGTTAAGATTAGATTTTTTATGATAACTTCCTTGAAAATGTCAGTCATGTTTAATGAGTCATAAATTTGATTAAGGCAGATGTTTTTGAATTTATAACCCAATAAGTGAATGAAAAATTATTTTCTCATTTGACATAAGATAGTACTCTAATCACAAGGGGATAAATGAATATAAGAAAAATCACAAGGGATTTTAAAAAAAAATTCCCTACAAAATTTTACAATGACAATATATTAAAATTAAATTCTTTATTTTAATCATTTGATTGAAATTTTTCATTAAAGAACACTTTGAATTTACTTTTTAAATAACATGATTTTTGGAGGCTCCAATGGAGGTGTTAATTTGTGGGAGCAGCGGGGACAGGATGGTATAGCCTTGCTGCATCCGCTGTTCTCTATTCTCACCCTTAAAAAGGCTTTATTTGGGAGTTGATTTTTGGGGGGGGGGGGGAAAGAAGGAAAATTGAAAGTTTTATTAAGCTCTTCTTTGTTTGTGAGTTTAAAAAAATAGGGGAAGGAAATTGGAAATTTTTGCAAAATCCTCCAAAACCCTTCTCACCCTTAAAATTAAAGTTCTCTCAATTTGAGAGATTTAAGGGAGGAAATATTAAAAATTATTTATCTAACCTTAGCATTAAAATGTGAAAACTACATAAATATGAATCATTTTTAAATGTGACATTATTAGAAAAGTCTCAAATACGGACAAAATTTATCAAACGAAAAATATTTCGTCAAACATAGTGACGACGAAATTTTTGACAAAAATCACATTACGTCGAAAATAGAGACGAAACAAGAATTGGCCATAATTACTAACACAAATTTTTTTAGGAAAAAAATTCAGTCAAAATTCTTGATAGAATTTAAATTCTGTTGAAACTTTCAACGAAAATATTTCTGTCAAACTTTTCAAGCAAAAATATTTTCATCCAAATTTTTTGACAGAAATTAATTCCATAAAAAATTTTGTCAGAAAACATTTCCATCAAAATTTTCAATGGAACACATTTCCAGTGAAAATTTTCAACAAAAAATATTTTTGTAAAAATTTGTGACGAAAAAGTATTTTTGTAAAAAATTCTGATACAAAATTTTGTGTCAAAATTCTGTACAGAAACTAAATTCCGTTAAAATATTTCACAAAAAAACATATTCGTCGAAATTTTCGATGAAGAAAATTTCCCTCGAAATTTTTAACGAAACACATTTCCATTGAAAATTTTTGTAAAAAGTTTTGACAAAAAAGATTTGTGTACAAAATTTTGGCAGAAAAAAAAATCGTCACAATTCTTTCTAAATTCTGTCAAAAGTTTTCGACGAAAATATTTTCATCATACTTTTTTACGGAAAAAATTTCTTCTGAAATTTTCGACGAAACACATTTCCATTGAAAATATCTCCGGCAAAACTTTCAACAAAAAATATTTCTATCAAAATCTTCAAATAAACACATTTCTGTAAAAAAAATTCGATGGAAAATATTTTCGTAAAAAATTCGACGAAAAATATTTGTGTAAAAAATTTCGACAAAAAAATATTCTGTTAAATTTCTTTACGGAATCTAATTTCATCAAAATTTTCGTTGGGACACATTTTCATCAAAAAAAATTGACGAAAAATATTCCATTAAATTTTTTGACGGAATTCTTTTTTCCGTCAAAACTTTTGATGGAATTTTGATCGTTGAAAATATTTAACAAATCATTTTCGTCAAAACTTTTGATGGAAACTAAATTCCGTCGTAAATTTTCACAGAAAATTTATTTTTGTAAAAAATTTCATTGGATAAAACTTCTGTCGCCTCTCGATGAAATGTATTCTGTCGGAAAAAAAATTGACGGTATTTTCATCGTTTGCAACGTAAAATTTTCTTCGAAAATATGATCTTTTTTAGTAGTGTGAAAAATATATAAATAATTTTTTTAAAAATTTTACATTTAATTTTATTTGTAAAATAAATAATTATATTAATTTTTATAAAAGGGTAAAATTGTAAAAATATTTCATTGACTCTCTAATTTCTTCCTTACCATTTTTTTAATTTTAAACAAGAGAAGAGAATACCCTTCAATTACCTTCCCTTCCTTCCCCTCCCTTCCCCTTGAATCTCCTTCCCCTTCAACCGGGGGGTCACGGGGTCACTACGCTGACCCGTTTTTATATATTAAAAAAATATAAATATATATATCTTATATGAAAATATTAAAAAACAAATCACCAATCATTAAAGATTCAAAATATATTTAACATAATTCATCAATTACAACCACAAGTCAATATTACACAACCTAATTAAAGTATTAAGATACCAAAGTACAAAATTCATATTCTAATGATACCAAAGTATCAAGATACCACAAGTCTAGGTTGCTGGGAGAGAAGAGAACGATTAGATTTAGGTTTGCAAGCATTTTTATTTTATTTTTTTAATAAAACAATTTTGTTTCATGGAATTTTCTTTAAAAAAAAACATACAGTAATCCCCTTTGACCCCTCTGACCCGGGAGTCACTGAAACCTGGCCGGGTTTTGGGGGTCGGAGGGGTCGATGTGCATATAGGGTCCAACTTGTGACCCCAACCCTCAGAGGGGAGGGGTCAGGTTGACCCGGGTCAACCCGGGGGCGGGGTGGAGTTTTAAAACACTGCTAGAGAGGTCTCACTCAAACTTCTCCTTAGAGGTATTCACTCGGATTCTTTCTCTCATGGAGGATTTCTTCCCCTCAATTTGTTAATCTCATCTCTTCACCCAGAGTCTTCTTCATTTAATCTGGAGGATTTCAATACAACTCTTCGTTCTCCCATGAAGTCCTTTCATTTTCCCATGAAGCCTTTTCATTATTCCATGCATTGAAACTTGTATCTAATTAAGGAGAGATAATCCAACAATATTTTTAAAAAAACATAAATCAATCAAGTTTCAAGCAATCACAAATTTTAGCTCTCCAAATATGACAACTTCCTCTAAAACGTTCGTCAGGATGTTTAATGAATCATAAATTTAGTTAAGATTAGATTTTTTATGATAACTTCCTTGAAAATGTCAGTCATGTTTAATGAGTCATAAATTTGATTAAGGCAGATGTTTTTGAATTTATAACCCAATAAGTGAATGAAAAATTATTTTCTCATTTGACATAAGATAGTACTCTGATCATGCTCTCCTCATATCAAAAGAAGAGTTATTCTTTTTCTTTTTCTTTTTTTCTTTTTAACAATGGACTCCACTTTATTTGTCTCGGTATAGGATAGGAATTCTCTCCAACAATATGAGAGAAATAATTCCCTAGCTAATGTGATTCTCGACCAACTCAGTGTATGATCAAATATGCATTCTCAATATGCAATGATTTGAATCCTTTTGTAGTATGCCTCGACGACATCTCTATAAAGTATAGAGCAAATTCCTTTTCAATACCTGATGATTCGAAGTGCTTCAGACATTTTTTATCTAACACAAATAGTAATTTTTTTAAAAATTATTTTGATAATTAAATTTAAAAATTTGGTATTTGTTCCACTTGACCCAATAGTTCTACAACTTTTATTTTAACTGGTGAAAAGTATTAAAAAAAAAACTAACCTTCAAATTAAGATTAAAAAAAAATGACTTCAAATTGAATTTCATTTCTAAGGACAGTCAACTTCATAGGGATTAAAAGGATAAGAAGCAAACATGTGTTTGTTTCGAAAAGAGCAAAGAAAAACACTTTATTTTTTTAAAAGGAATTCCATAATCAAATGTAGTCAAATAAGGAAGGTAAATTCAATTAACATCTTAAATTTTGGGTTTAACTATTTCATAATAATAATATTATTATTATTATCATCATATATGATCGTAATTTGATGGACATGCATATACATCTTCACTAATAAAGGTAATAATTAAAAAAAGATAACGAGGACATGAAGTAAAGCTGGCCGGTACGTGAAGGAAACTAAATGTGCTAATAGAAATTTAGGATCACCACCAAATGATGGTAGCCTCCGAACAAGTCTGAGCTTACATGTTGGAACCAGACTTGAATATATATAAAAGCGAACCAGACTTGAATATATATAAAAACTCGTTTAATAAAAAGCTCGCAGGCTTCAATTAAAAAGCTTTTCCAATTTATTTTTTTTCATTCTCAGGATTCGAATTCGAGACCTCTAGTTAAGGGCTCAGACTCCTTACCATATGTTCCAAGAGTGTTTGATTTTGCAAATTGATTTGATTCAGTGGCCGTAACACCTCCAATTTTCTAACAATTTTTATAAATATTTTTGTAATAATATATTTGCCAAAATTCATATTTAATTATGGGGAGGATTATATTTATAAATTTTTTATTTACAAACTACAATATGTACTCCCGAAAATATACTAGGTTACACTATGTACTTCCAGGAGTACATTTGTAATTTGCAAAAGTTTGTAAAAAAAAATGTATAAACGGATCCTTCCCTTTTAATTATTATTTAGGATTTTATAAATACTGCAAAAACTAATCTAAAATTAATTTGGAAAAATGTTACCACGGCACATGTAACATCATATTTATGCATGTACATAGACACTACGTTATAGGAAACAATAAAATTAATCTTGACAAAAGAGTCTTTCAATCATTACCGATTGGAGAAAAACACTTATGTGGTTGTGGTCTGGTCCACATGGTTTAAGACAAAAAATAAAATAAAATAAAAGTTATTTGTAATGGAATCGAAATTCAAATACTCATTTAGTTCTATTCTTATAATTTATGACCAGATTGAGCTCATTATTGAAAGTACAACTAAATTCAGGAAAATAAGCACATTACAAGATTAATATTTATGATAGGAAACAAGCATATGATACATTCATTATAATGACCGTTCTTTCTGGTGCGTGGAGCAAATCACTTTGCGTATCCTCTGGCATATGATCTATTTTCTCTAATGGATATAGAACATAAGACTAATTTGCAAACAAGTGATCATTATATACTGCTCTTATAAATCAGCATAACCACTTGTTTCTTCATGGTCTGATGCATTTGAAGAGACCTCTCTGATGTTACTGGAACTTGAACATGAGGAAGATGTAGAAGAATCGGTCTTGCTTACCATCATAAAATCAAACATTCTTGGAGGAGCCCGAACTGTATTTTGCCTATGCATGTGAGTGGTGCTGCCATCACTTTCTATACTTCTTTTCTTCATGAATACGCGACATAGAACCCAATCTCCTATCTCGTTTACGTGGTTCTGCCAACATATATATATGTACAAAAGCATTAAATATATTTCCATATAATGATTTTTGTATTGCGTTACAAACGAAAATTAAAATAATTGACGAAACTTTAACTTACCTGGTTTGAGTTGCAAGCACTAGTTTCTACACTGACTAGGCGATATTCGTGCAAGACCCAATGAGTTCTAGACCCATTTGGCGATTTCCCTTCATAAAAAACCAATGTTTTTCTTATCCCCACAATACCATTACACGTTGAAGATGATATTTTTTTGTCTTTTCCTGTTGCTTTCCAATAGCCACAGTTTGTTGTTCGGTTCATGCGATTGCCATTTCGATACTTTGCTTCCTTGGAGCTGAAAAAGTACCTCTCTTGCTGGTCACAATTTCCTAATTAAACACACATATTAAACAAGAATCGTTAAGTTCCTCGTTATTTTTAACATGCAAGACCTTAGCATATTAAGCAGCAGAACAATTTTAATGACTTAATTTTCTCCTTTATTTTGTTAAATGATATCAGAATTATTATTGCAATGTCAGCGAGAGGTTGCTTAAGGTTTAAGTTAGCAATCTTGTACATGAAATAACTTTAGGGTTATATTATATTAATCTTTTACCATTATCAATTTTTTCAATTCTACATTTTTTTTCTCCATTTCAAATATATATATATATATATGGGTCAAGATCATTTTACACCAGTGTAACTTACACTCTCAATCTTGTCCACTGATTCCACTTATATCTAAGGGTTCAAATTTTTTAGTAATGTGAGCCATTTGATACAAGTAGATCAATGGTCAAGATTGAGTGTAAGAGTTATAACTCTTACACTGGTGTAAGAATATCCTGCCCCTATATATATATATATATATATATATATATATGGGGCAGGATCATCTTACACCAGTGTAAGAATAATAAGTCTTACACCAAATCTTAACCATTGATTTTCTGTATCTAACGGTTAAGATTTATTAGGTCTCACTCATTAATTAATTTTTAATTTCTAATAAATCTCAACTGTTGGATGCACGGAAATCAATGGTTAAGATTTGGTGTAAGATTTATTATTCTTATACTAGTGTAAGTTGATCCTATCTCTATATATGGAGAATGTTATATTTACAAACTTTTTGTTTACAAACTTTTTGTTTACAAACTCTTATAAACTACACTATGTCTTACCAGTAAGACACTCTTGAGTAGAGTCTTATCAGTAAGACATAATTTAGTTTGTAAGTTTGTAAAAAAAAAATTATCAATATAATCTTACTCTATATATAAATATGAAAAAAAATTATGATTATCTCGTGCAATTCAAGATAATATTATTTTGAAATTTTCGAAATAAAATAAATAACCTTTTATTATGTAAATTTTGGGAGTTGTTAGGTACCTGGCAAATCCCAAGGATCGTAGTTGCAGACATTGATCTCAGGAATGATAGAGGCAGGCAAGGGGAATGAGAAGATCTTACATTTCAAGTACTGAAAGACAAGCTCTCCATCTGTTGGCTGGAAACGAAATCCAGGAGGCAATCTGCTCACCCCATTTTTAATAAAATTCAGCTTTTCCATTTGCTTAAACAGCTAAACCTCCTCTTCAAACTTTGACTGTTAACGGGAAAAAAAAAAAAACAAAACAAAAAAGAAAATGGAATTTGGACTCTTAATGAATTAAGTGAGGCTGCAGACAGGCACATTAATGAATTAAGTTCGTACTTACATATATATGGGCTGAGAATGAGAGAGAAAAGCTAACATGGTCTTCATGAAAAGGGGACGATACTTAACCGGCTAAGTTTGATGTTTGACAATTAATTAAACAATTTTTCTTTTCTTATCACGGCCTCGAATTGAAGATCATTTTGTTTGATCACCTTTTGCTATGCATCACCTTTTATATGATAAAGTGACTTTTTTTTTCTTCAAAAATTTATACAGGTAGAATTATTGCCAACACTGCTATCAACTTTTGAGTAAATAAATAATTTATACCACTTTAATTTATCTAACTATTATATTTGAATTGAATATCATCAAAATTTTCCTTTTGTATAGCAATGATAATAAACTTTCACCATTGAAGGCAATGTTATTACCACCGGACCACTAACTAATTCTTAAAAATTGTGACAATAATGTTAATCACTAACCCATATCACTATTTTAGTTGGCATATTATTTTTAGAGGTATGTTATATTTATAAATTTTTTGTTTATAAATTATATTATGCACTACAAGTAGTACATACTAAAAGAGTATGTATTACTCGCGGAATATAGTGTAGTTTGTAAGAATTTGTAAATATAACATAACTCTTATATTTATTTATATATATTTATTATGTTTCTTTACGTAAATTCAATTCAACCACTGATTCAGTACCTTAACTGAGTTAATTATTGAATTTAATAACTCCTCACTAATTATGTCTTAGCAAGGATTAAAACATTATTACCGACAAAGTCCGATTGTACAGTTGGTAAATGATTGAGTTCCTTAAACATACTGACAGGGGTTTAATCTCCGGTCGTGTATATGAAAAAAAAATTTGTTAGTAGAGGTAAAACCCACTCTAGAGATCTCTATGCCTCGAAAGGATTAATTTAATTTTCTGCTATCGGCTGGGGGATACTTTGAGAAAACTCAAGGATTGAAACATCAATTGCAATACCGTTTAAGAACTAAATACTAGTTTGAAGTATGTTCATCTAATATTGTATAGGTCACTACTAGAAAAGTTCATTTTTTTTTACAGAAAAATCCCGTCGAAAATGATAAAAATTTCGTCGAAAATGAAGTTTTCGATGGAATTCAAGCCGTCGAATTTCTCTTCGTTGATAATTTTTTCGAAGGAATTAAAGATTCCGTTGAAAATTTTTGACGAAAAATCAATGAAATTCTGTCAAAAACTATTGTGATGGTTTTCGATGGAAAACAGATTTCGTTGAAAATTTTCGGCAGAAAACCAATGAAATTCCTTCGAAAGCTAATCTAAATATTTTCGACGAAAAATAAATTTCGTCAAAAATTTTCAACAGAAAATCAATGGAATTCCGTCGAAAATTGTTTTGATGATTTTCGACGAAAAATGGATTCCGTCGAAAATTTTCAACGAAATATCAATGAATTTTCGTCAAAAACTGATGTAAAGATTTTCGACGGAAAATAAATTCCGTCAAAAATTTTCAACTGAAAATCAATGGAATTTCGTCAAAAACTAATGTAAAGATTTTCAACGAAAAAAAAATTCCATATAAATTTTTTAGAATTTTTTTTAAAATTTCTCTCTACAAAATGAATACCTATTTTTTGTACTGCACCTGATAAAAAATATAATCAAAGTAAACAACATATCAAAATCAAATCTCCCTAATCAATATATTAAATGAACAAAGTCCATATGATATATTAGGCTAAGTATTAAAAAAGGCTTATACAAATAGCGAGCGGTGTACAATAAATATATATTGTAACCTTGAAAAATTAACAATTAAAAATTAACATATCAATACACAATACAAAACTGATTTCATAATTTAACGAAACAATTTCTTCTCAATCTTTTGTGTACTTCACATGAATACACAATCCTTTTATTCCAACTTATACGGAAAATCAATGAATTTCCGTCGAAAATTGAGATTTTTCTAGTAGTGAGTTATTGACTATTTTTCGACTCAGGTTTTTGGAGCTTATATATGAATGTCCCATAAGATTTTTTTTTCTCCCGTTCTTGATTAACTGAATCGATAAATTGCTGCCACATGGAGTCATGCTTTCCTAATCCGTAATATTACTTACGAGGAAATATACCTGGCGAATTATTCCATATATAACATGACAAATTATATATATATATATTGGTAAATACAAATTATATATATTTGCCTAGTCTGGAGTTTGTTCATCTAGTATTGTATAGGTTATTTACTATTTTTCAACTCGGATTTTTAGAGCTTATGAATGCTCTATTAGATTTTTTTTTCAGTTCTATATTAAGAGAATCGACAAATTGTTGTCATGTGGAGTCATACTTTTGAAATACAGAATTATGCATGAGTGAAAACACTTGGGGGTGTTTACCAAAAAAACAAACACTTGGGGGTGTTATTTAACATGCATGTAGCATGAAAAAATTGCATTCGAGTATATTGGTTTATTATTCATGGCTGAAAATATATAATTTTTTAATCCTTATATTTAATTTTATTTATTTTTCTTCTTTGCTTTTATTTATTTATTTATTTTATTTTATTTTATTTTTTCACAAATTAGCTACCACAAATTTGAGAAATTTCTTGATTGCCATTTTCATCCAACATCTCTTAACAATCATGAACTGAGAAATAGACACGCGGTTACAAAAACTTGGGGGCAAGAGTTTATAGAAATATATACTGTATAAAGCTCATACGTTTAATTCATTGTCAACAACAAATGACTTCAATTAAGCCATTGTTTATCCGAAAGATCAAAATTAAAAAAGACCCATATTGGTTGTTATATAGGTATATATTGCACCACCAAAACATTGATTCACTCCTATCTAATATGGGTCTGACCCATTCACTAAAATGCTTCTCCAAAATTGGGTTGTTACTTTTATAGGAAAGTCTTGCATGTGATTGCGGTGTCTACATTCCCTTTCTGCCAGAGAAATGACTAAGCTTTAAGTTATTTTATGTTTATATAATTTACATGGGATTGCAAAGTTTCATAAATCAGTATCTAACTAACCCATTATCCTCGATTTGCCTTTTTTAAATTTTATTCTAAATTTACCAAAATTTAAAAGTTTTCTTAGTAGATTTGCACATAAATTGACTATGATAATATGAATTAGGCTTTTGTCCTCTTTTTTATTTGTGAACTTGAATTGTTGATGCATAGATGACTCAGATCGACTCACTTTATGTCAAGCTGCAAGTCTTTCTAAAGACGAAGCTTCTTTTTTTCTTTAACAGTTTTCTTTACCACAATGTAGTTCGGCTTCGTTTAATTTTAGTTAGTTTTTTTTTTTTTTTTTGTAAAGTTTCCAGAGAATTGAATTGGAAAAACGAAAAAAGGAAAACCAATAGGGCCATGTTTTCACTAAAGAGAAAAATCACGATCAAACATGTACCTAGTCAACTAAGAGATACTGAAGCTTTCCTGTACCCCAAAAAAAAAAAAAAAAAAAAGGATTGGTACTTTCCTTCACCAAGAAGATGTTGATTTAAAGAACCTATTTTTTTTAATGTTAACAAGAACTAATTTAACTCAAAAGTTTAGACGTAATAGCCTTTTTTATGGTTTATATTATTTTCTAACATGTCCCTTCACACGAGAGTCTATTAGCTTGAAAAGTGGACAATGTACAAAGTCCATCTACTTGTACTAAAAAACTCACACATGACATAATTAATTATTAACTAAATGTAGGCAGTGGGAATCGCACCGGTGATTCTGATATCGAGTAAAGAACTATTTCAACCCAAAAGCCTAAGATGTAAGATGAGAGCTTTTTTAATGGTTTATACAATTCTTTAATAGAAAGATTTACCCCCTCGCTAGCAATTTAAAAGGAAAATTAAACTCCAACTTGCATATTTTCATGTTTGAATCCCTTTGCTTAAGACAGCAGCAAAAATAAAAAAATAAAAAAAGCCTACTATCCTTTTTTTTTTTTTTTTGATAACAAGCCTACTATCCTTTAAACGAGGGTCTTGTAGTTCTATTCTACACATGGGTCTCACTTCTCTTTATAGTTTATAGTGTCTAAACAATCGTTTCCTTTTTTAACTGGGGTTCCCCTCCTCTGTCGTCATTTATGTATAGGTGGAGCCTCTCTACTATAATCATGTGATCGTAATCTTTCATTCTTTTTCTTTCACGCATTACTTTTCAAGGTTCATAAATTCTATGCCAAAGAGAGCTGCGCTTTATAGCAGAAAAGGCAAACTATGCTTAACGCATAAGAAACTTTGTCAATTGTTTTTATCAGGATCGCTTGCAGTTAATTAGCATCGCCAACATTCACAACTCAATTTTGAGAATTTAATTCATTACAAATATAATTCATACATTACTCGATCAGAAGCTTAATTATATACAAAGTAAGGAAATGAACTATATTTGTAAACAAATTCAATCCGACATTAATCCTTTGAAATTATAAACAAATAATTAAATTTTTAATAATAAAAAGAGATAACTAATTAACTAACTTTGAGATGATATATGACCTGATGTCCGAAGAGAGATACGGTTATATACATAATAATCTTGAAGTCTTAATACATATTTAATTTAGTATTAGAATAAACACTTATATGAGATATTAAATAAATGATTTTATAAAAGTTATGTTGTGGGAAAAATGATTGTATCATGTCACTGAGATTCGTTTTTCGTGTCTTAGTTTTTTGTTTTTTTTTGCTTCAAAAAATGCGAGCCCCACAAAATGTTGTGTGTGTAAGAAACTTTACCATATCATGTTAAAGGACAAATGAAAACTCCTTCAATAAATTATCACTTTAATATTTTATTCATCATCAATTTCAAATTTATTTGATGATAAATTAAAGCAAGACATCGAAGTTCACTTGAGATAACACAATTAATAGAGTATGGGACATGAAAGACTAGGGGGTGTAAGTCTTCACCCTATCAAGGAAAACAGACCTAAACTCTTCATCAAACAATTCAGAAATCAATTTGAAAATTAAATGGGTAGAGTTAAGTAATTTATTTCTTAGATCAAATAAAATTAAAATTTTATTAAAATTACTATTTTTTTTTGTTTACCAAAAAAAAAACTACTATTTTTTTCTCATAACTCTTGCCTGACAATAATGATAAGTTGTAGCCAGTAGGGCTAGCCTAGTAGTGGAAGTCAAGGTAAATTGTGTTAGGATGTGTGTATTTGATTCCTGATGTATCCAAAAAAAATATATGGGTTATGTTTATTTCATTTTATACGAAATAAACAATTTTCTTACACACATAAAAAGAGATTGGGTCCCACCACTTTTTTTTTCTCTCCTCTTACCTGTGGGTCCCACTTATATTTTTATTTCTACAACATGAGATAACTTTTTCTTACAATATAAAAAAATTATATCCCAAAATATATATATGGTAAGTTGTTCCTTATATTTGTTTTCTCAAATTTAGGGCCTTTCTTTTAATCAATTGGGCCCAAAATGCCGTTTCCCTTGGTATGCGTGGGTCATTTTTCAAACACATTAATCATCGTCCCGTCGTTTTAGAGGGTTTTCACGAATTTTATCGTCGTTTCGCCACGAGCACTGAATACTCCTACTAGGGTTTTTGTGAGAACTCGTTTGAAGATTCCACTGCCGAATCATCTCTCCAATCTCCATGGATCTTTCAAATCTTAACTCACCTGAAATGCAGCAATTTTACTCTGTAAGTTATATATATACTTCTCTTCGTTCATGTGATTACGTTGAAGCAAGGAAAGAACAGTGAAGGTTGAGCTATAGTGTTTGTTGTTGGAGTTGATTCATATGAATTCTGATTTCCGAGAACCTTGTTTCCTTTTTGGGACCTCTGGCCGAATTAAAGAGTGGATTTTCTGTATACTGGTTTCCCCCCCTCTCGTGTTTATCGTTTAAAAAATAATTGGAAGACTACACATTTTTAATTGGTTTCACAATGTTTATAGCTTAAAGTTTGTGGCTTTTTCAACTGCTTAGCATCAGAGACTTAATGTATTTTGAACTTGAACAGTACATGGGTAATCTGGAACATGTTTCTTGGTAGAGTGTATTATGTGGAAATTGTGGAGTTCAGTCGCTTAGGTTTTCTTTTTGTGAAATGATGAAGCTTGTCTAGGTGGTCAAACTCAGTCTGAACTCTGAACACAAGCTTTAGGTTTTAAATATGAGCTGTCAAACTTGGGAACTCAAACTTCAAATAGAATAAGTATGTTGGATAGTGAAGGTAGATTCTGTTATGGATATAAAATAAGTCTGGATTGTCATGCAAAAGCAAGAACCGCATACCCTAATCATTGCAGTAAAGAGATCTGTGTAATGCAATTTAAATTATCTAATCATTGTTGTTTTTCAAAATTTAAGAAGTGATTAGTGGCACTTCAGCAACTGTTCATGTGGTGTTTGACTATGGCTAAAACACTTTTTCTGTGAATAATGTTTGTCTATATCTTCTTGGTTACACCTTAACTTTGCCAATCATCATATTCTACAGTCTGCTACACAAATAAGAATATCACTGACAAATTTTGCTTGCATAAACTTCATCTTAGACCTGTACTGTTTCAATTTTGAACTTGCCAATTTTTGTTGGTATAATTGTCATTTATTTTTTCTCGAGACTTAGATAGAAGTATACTTCTCATTTCTCAATGAGGAAGCTTTAAAACCCATTATTGTTTGAACTGCAGATATATGCTAAAAGGCCCTAAAGTTTCGAAGGGTGTGGTGGGGAGGGTTTAAAATAAGCAGAATGAGTAAAAAGTGCAATTAGAAACGCTGTCATGCATGGACCAGATTGTATAAAAGAAAACTAAAACACAGTTAGTTAAGGCGTCATTTCTTTGAATAAAGAAGGAAAAATCAGATGATAGAGAAAATGATTTTAGGGTTTTGAGTAGATAGTGTAAGTGTCAATTTTGTAACATCCATTCTGGCATAAAAATTAGCAGTTCTAGCTAGCTTTCTTATGCTGTGTCCGTGCATAATGTGATGTCTAAGTTTCATTTTCTGATTGGTATACTTATACCACATTCAGTTATTAGTACCTAGAGGTTTAAGTTGATGTTCTACTACTTATAAGTAAGTAACTTCTTTCTGGGCATTGTTGTTTTCCTTTCATGAAGATGCTTGTGATCTTACAGATTTGCTGCATAAAGAAGAAAATGTTTTTTCCATGCCTTAGTAAAGTGGTAAAACTTTAACTCTGTTCTCCAAATGCAGCAAGAGCAGCAATTAGCCATGGTTAATGAAATGGTGGCAAAGCTGACAAGCACATGCTGGGACAAATGCATCACTGGTACACCTGGGAGTAAGTTCAGTTCCAGTGAATCTACTTGTCTTTCAAACTGTGCACATCGTTATCTTGAGATGAGCGTCCTTATCATGAAAAGGTTTCAGAGTATGCAGTGAAGATCATGAGCTGTCATATTTTAACTTCTTAATGTTTAGCAGTTTTAAGAATTATTTTATCTTCTCAATTACTTTTTTTTCTTTTTGGCATCTCTGAAATTTGGAGGGGGGAAAAGTTGTATAACTATGATGAATATTTGATATTCTACAACTTATAGCTTGTGTGACTGGGAAGTGTGAAGGACGGATGGATCTTTATTTTAAGTTGTCAAACAAGCAACGAAAATGGGGTTTCGGTCTGTGATGCTGCCATATAAGCAGTCATAAGTACATGGTTGATATATTATTCAACCGCACTGGTGGATTTTATTTCTCTGTTATGCACAAATGAATTTGGTGATTTTTTCAGAAGTGAAATAGTTGGTATTCAAAATCTAATCAGAATATGCAATTCGATATAATCATGAATGAAGTTTTGAATTTTAAAATTGATCTCGACCAATTACAATTATCATAGCAATTAAACATGATCTGTTCTTACACCCATCAATACAACAATTTCTAGTCCTAAAGCGCTACTTGTAATTTTCTGCTTTCTCATCAACTCCTGCAGGCTAGTCGCCCATGGCATCTGCATGGTATTCGGCTTTTGGCTAGGTTGTTTGGAACAGTGGGATGTTGACATATTGATCACGGGACTGGATTGTTTCAAGATTAATATGATAGAAATATTTTAACCCTGAATCATGTATATGATTATAAAATACTTAAACAATATGAAATCAAAGTTGGGATTGTGTGTACCTTATTGGATCGTCACAAAGTGAAAGAAAGGAGGGAACTACATGCCAGATCTTCCTTTCTATCACCTATTTCGATAAAGGCAGTCTCAGCGATGGGAGCATGATGGCTCATGGAGTTTAACTCTAATATATATAGGTTAGAGAGGGGACCTAGCTAATAACCCAGAAAAGATTCTGTGTCTACTGGGTCCACCCATCATGGAAAACCAGAGTCACACTATAGCCTACACTGCTGCCCAACTAGGCCCAATAACAACAAATGCTAGAAGTCCAATTCTATCTGATCACAATAGGCTAGTTACAATAAGAATATTGGAATATCCATTAACCCGATTAATTTTAAATACAAAACTAATTAATTAATATTGCCCATAAAATAAATTTCTAACATTCTCCCACTTGGGCTATATTAATTAATGTAATATTATTTTGAAAATCATTTTATTTAGAAAACGACTCTATCGGGTTAATAACTAAAAATAATTTTACGTGGCCACAATTTTGAAAAACAATATTCCAATTCCAGCATCTCAACACAATTCAATCCAACATAACATCATCATAGGAATATGGCGATCAATATACCGAAAATATCATGGCATATGACCTTCCATACTCACATACAATAAGTATTACATCTTCATGAATCAAGGCCTACTAGCGTAGTAAGAATTAGTGCCAAAATGTGATCAACAATGTGACACACTAATTCTTATCGGTCCTCAATGTAATTTCTCAACCACATGAAATTACATCAGTGCAATTTCCAAGCAACATGAAATTACGCTCTGTAATGCAACTTCTCAACAACATGAAATTGCATTACCACAATTTCAAAACATCAGGAAATTGAATTAACACAATTTCCAAACGACATGAAATTGAATTAACACAATTTCCAAACGACATGAAATTGATGAGATTGGATAAACCAAAATGTCACAATACAACATGAGATCTCAAAATTTGTGACATCCAACCACCTTTAAGCTCACAACATGCTTAAAGATATTATTTCATACATATATTTCTCAGTCGACAGAAGAAATAATAATAATGATGATTATCAATTACGATAATTCAAACAAATATCACAAAATAATTATCAGTTTGCATAGATAAAAGCTTTTAGATAAACAAACTGAATATGACTCCCACTAACCAAAGGAATCAAAAGAATTTAAACTCATGTTATATACACGAAGGAAGCTACTCTAAGGTCTTTCTTATCAAAGCTTTTAGATAAAAGGCTCTTGTTTTAGTTAATAAATCAACATCTTACTAGCAAATAAAATGTCATCTACATAAAGTACTAAGAAAATATATTTACTCTCACTTACTTTCATGTAGATGAATCAATTAATTAGCATACACTGACTTCAGAGATCTGTTTCCTTTGGGCAGATAGATCACCTAGACCAATGCACCTCCAATAATTTTATTACAGTTAAGCTTCCAATTAAAACACAATAACCCCTTTTGGGAAGGAAATTGCATGAAATAACTAGAAGCATTCTTCAATAATTTTTACATTTAAACAGTTCAAGCGGAAGCATACAATCCAATAAACAAAAAAAATATATCACAGCATGCAACATAGGCTGAGAGTACAAAATCATATAACAATATCAATTGAGAGCTAATTTTTTTAATACACTGTGCACCAAAATATACCCAAAAATAAAATTCATAACTGAAGAGCTTAACATAAGTTAATTTTTATCACACAAAAAAAACATAAAATCAAAGTTCTTTCAAATAAGAAATATGTGTCAAAATCATTCTCAAAGGTGATAAAAAAAATAAAAATTCTTCGAAAATCAATTTTTATTCTAATATTAAAATTAAGTACACATATTCCATATTAACCTCAATATAAAACCAGACATATTTGTAACATATAATAATTCAAAATAATAGAATATCAACAATGCCCAACATGTTGCACTACACAACATTCCAATTAGTCCCAAGAAAGGTAAGAATAATGTATCCAATTTGGGTAGTTATCTTTACAAGAAGCTAATTGTACTAACAGAATATCCAAAGTAAATGTAAAGAAGCATGCTGAGAAAATATTTGAAGAGGCCTAAGAAATATAGATTCCTGAAGAGTTAACAAGAAATACCATATATAACCTTTACACTTAAGCCAGATCCCCACCCACTTATTAAGCAAACTAATCAATCTCCAAAAGTTGAAACTAAAATAAGGCTTCGATCTTCTTTTGTTCAGTAGAAAAGATCAAACAAAAAAATAAAAAATAAAAATAAAATAATAATACAAAAGATTCGCGATTTACTTTGTTCATCCAGGTACTGCCCTTGAATTTATTTACTTATTTGCACCCAATATTTTAGAAAAAGGAAACTAAAAGATTAAAGATATGTCTTCTCAATGCATATATTTCTACAAATAGATATCCAACGAGGTTCAACAACCACAATGCTAACAGTACGCATTCCAACAAAACTTTATTTTGGGGATCCATGATTCTTTATATTCATGGTCAACTGATAGAAGCCTCAACCTTCTTTTAAAAAATTAAAACAACAAACTAAAAAATGACATGCAAACATATATATAAACGACACCCAAATCAAAACAAACCGTAACAATGATTTGTATGGGACACGTAAATAATAATGCAAAATCCAAATTGATCAATATAGGAAATATCTTCTTTCGTGATATACACACAAACCGTAACAATTATTATTGTTAACATAAAAGTTAACTGATTTACACACATAACGCAATATAGTCATGAGCAATAACAAAAATAATTAAATATTATAGACTCTCCTTTGGGCAGAGTATATAATATATAATTATTTTTTATCACATGAAGATTTAACAACGGAGAGAATTATATATAATTGTCTAAAATTTATCTCCTTTGGGCAGATAAATTTTATAAATTATATATCTCCTTAATTCCAACATAAAAACATCATACGTAATTTTCAAAAAATTTATCCCCTTTGGGCAGATAAATAATTTTCAATTACATATTCCCATCAATAAAATCTATCTTCATGTAATTTATTATTATATATTAAAAACTCCCTTTGGCAGGTAATTAACATATAATAATTATTAAACAATAATAATAACTCATGAACCAAACATGCTCAAACAACATGAAACACTTTTCCAACATGTGTTTCTAAAAAAAATATTGCATTTGTAAATCAAGAAAAATTCCACTCATATGTCAACCACAATTATTAAAATTGTGTATCAAAACAATATTTCGTTTATATCATTACTGGATGTGCAAAGCAATTTTAAAATTATTATATAAAATTCAAATAATGCAGCGTATATTTAAAATACAGCATGGATATGCTACTCAATAATATAATAATAGGAACAATATAAAACCAATTTTATTGTTGAAGCTTATTAATCTTCGCACATTTGAATCCGTTACTGCAAACCCATTTGACTTTACTGGAAGCAAAAGATAAGATATATCTTATTGTTACAATCTTCTTAAAAATCGGAATCGATAAAATCGGAATTAATATATTTATTAGACAACAGTAAGATATATCTTTTTCAAACAAATATGACGATGCGATTCAAGAAGTATATCTACTAAATTGAATCAGTCAACAACAACAAAATGTAACGATAAAAATAAATATATCTAACAGAATAGATATATCCTAAAATATATATATATATACCAAATATAATAACAATATTATATGTAACATCCCGAAACGGTACTGTGGACAGAGGGTATATGAACAGTAACAATATAATAACAATATACCAAATATAACATCCCTATACCAAATATAATAACTCGATATCTATTGTTATATGTCATTCAAGATATCTATTGTCATATGTCATTCAAACGGTAAAAAAAGAACAGTAATATTATATCACGATGAAGGTTATCTAGAAGGTATACGAACAGTGATATGTCATTAGAAATATATGAATAGAAATATTTCACGTCTGGTTCAATTCCCTGAGAGTGTAAAATACCGAAAAAATCGTTTCTTGTTAAAATAATATAATAATCTGTTAATTTATTTATATAACAAGAAGTTTCTGTTGAAATAAAAAACCGTGCCTAACCCCTAACGGTAGCTCAGTTGGCAGCTGAGCTCCTGAGGGATTGTTTGATGCAGGAATCAAACCCTGCCTCAAGCAGTTTCTTAAAAAATTTGTGGGGGCTAGAGGATAAGTCAAAAATCTTCGGTTGGGGGATTAGTCTAGTCCTTTCTCTGGTTGCGAAGCTTAGTGCACACACTGTTACAATGAGGGGCTAGCCCAAACGGGCTGTACCCCGAAGGCATGGTGCCCGGAAAAGGCTGAATGGGGATACCTCCTGGCAATATACCAAAAAAAAAAAAACTGTGCCTTGAAAATCGGAATTGGCAAAACAAAAAACGGAAAAGCGGAACAGTAATAGTGATACTATATATACACATACAAGTTAATATCATGGGTTTACAGTAAAACCACTAAACAAAACACTAAGGTAGTGTTTGGTTCAGGAGAAAAATTTTTACTAGGGAAATGTAATTGATAGGGAAATAGTTGGAAAGTGAGTTTGGTAGGAAAATGTAAAAAGAGTTGTTTGGTTGACTGAAGTATTACCAGAGAAATTTATTTAAATATGTAAAATCTATGTTCGGGAGAAATTTTGCACCTGTTTTTTTACTTCTCCAGTTATCTCAAAATACCACATCTCAAGGGGTATTCTGTAACAGTGAATTTTATCCAAAAATCAACACAAAAGTCATTTTTCCATCTATCCTATTTGCCTAGTATTTTTTGAAAAAACCTGAACCAAACGTGGTATTTTTCAATATTCACTTACACTTTCTCATCAATCCCAAAATAAACCTTCAACCAAACACTACCTAATGATTATGTTCCACGGAATATTACTTCAAGTAACTGATATCATGCAACAAATATCACGAAAAAGTATCTAACAGTTATGGCCATGACACAACATTTAATATAATAAGACAAATACCAAATTTTGATACTCTGGATCATCTATTATTTTGGCACTAATAGAGGTAGGGTTTTATAAGAGTTATATTGTAGGAAAAGTGATTGTGTTATGTTATAGAGATTCATTTTGCGTGCTGAAGTTTTTTTTTTGCTGCGGGCCCCACAAAATGTTGTGTGTGTAGGAAATTTTTTGTGATCATGTTAAATGATAGATGATAAACCCATAGATGTATATGTTCAAACGGTAAAATATTTAATCATGCCTTTGAAAATCGGAACTGATAAAACAAATAAACATTTCAAGTAAACAAAAATTGGCCATGAAAATCGGAACTGAAAAAAAATGGAACAGTATATTATAACAAACAAACAAATTTTCACTACAAAACTTCCGTGGACTTCTTCAAAAGTTTTGAATAAAATAAATAAATAAATCAACTTGTCAAAGTAACAAAAAACCAACCACTAACATAATACTGCAGATACACCAGCTACCTTATTATAGGTCTTCCTTCTCCAATTTCTGGATACCGATAGCTTAAACGTAATTTATAGGGAATTCCATATTTCTAAAATTTATTAATCCATTTCATTCTCTTCTACGTTACTTCCGTACGCCATAGACAAATAAAAATAAAGATCTCATAGCTAACCAAGTATACCGCAAGACAAATGGTAAAACGACATTTCACTAAAAATAAAAATAAAATAAAAAATGTAAAAACGACAGACTAACAAAAAGCGGAAACAATAATGAGAAGTTTAATCTCACTGACAAGCACATGCAACCATGTTTTATCGCAAAGTATTTTAAATATGGGAATTGTTTTTATTATGTTACATAACATAAAATCATTTTCCTACACACACAAAATTTATATGGGACCTACTTTAAATTTTTTCTCTTTTTCCTATTCTCTCTTCTCTCTCCTCCTTTTGTGAGAATAGGAAATTTGATTTTAGGTTATGTTAAATAACAAAAGCAATTCCCTTTAAATAACCCAACAAAATGAAATATAAAGGGTTAACAACGTAGAAGAAGAAGCCATTTAAATGTTAGAATGAAGGTACTGTAGCTATAGCAAACTTAGGTCGGATAGCTAATTGAAGCTAACAAAAACTCAGTAAATACTAACGTAAAGATTTCGACGTGTAGAGCAAAACCCTAAGTTTCTTAATTCAATACAAAAAAAAATTCATGAAATAATGCATAAAAAAATCCCAAATTCTTTGATTCCATTCAACAACATGGATCCTATAATCATATACATAAGGCTCTGATACCGATAGAAATATTTTAACCCTGAATCATGTATATGATTATAAAATACTTAAACAATATGAAATCAAAGTTGGGATTGTGTGTACCTTATTAGATCGTCACAAAGTGGAAGAAAGGAGGGAACTACATGCCAGATCTTCCTCTCTATCACCTATTTCGATAAAGGCAGCCTCAGCGATGGGAGCATGATGGCTCATGGAGTTTAACTCCAACATATATAGGTTAGAGAGGGGACCTAGCTAATAACCCAGAAAAGATTCTGTGTCCACTGGGTCCACCATCATGGAAAACCAGAGTCACACTAAAGCCTACACTGCTGCCCAACTAGGCTCAATAACAACAGATGCTAGAAGCCCAATTCTATCTGATCACAATGGGCTAGTTACAATAACAATATTAGAATATCCATTAACCCAATTAATTTTAAATACAAAACTAATTAATTAATATTGCCCGTAAAATAAATTTCTAACATAATATAATATGATTATATCTAATGAATAAATTATAATTTTATTATTGTTATTTTATGCTAATATGAGTTTGTAATGAACCAAGCCAAAAATTTCAAATCAGGCTTCTTTATGGATGGGTTTTACGCTTGTCTCAAGTTTGAGTCAGTTGAACCTTTTACGGATAAGTTCTACACCAAAATAAGATTATCGAGCCCATTGAATTCAATCGATCAGACATCAGGTTACATTTTTTAATCAAATCAAAACTTCATGAAACTTATGTGGCCAAAATCTCTTTTAAGACCCTTTTTTTTTCTTCACGAAACATGAAGTGTCTGGATATATCTCTATTAGAGTTATTATAATCACATTACCCACATTTTCTCATAACAATACATCAACAATTCCGGCTAATGAAATTGCCAAAGGAATATAATAAAGGAAAAGCAAACTGAAAGATAAAAAGTGTAATATACAGATTTGAATGATCATTTTCTACAAATTCTATTTTTCTTCTGTACACAAACTCCTTTTTTAAAGCAATTAGGAGATCACCACACAGTACACAGATAACGATCTTGCAATCAGTAAAGCAAATTCCAACCACATTTAACCAAAAGACAAGCATTATTTCTCTATCAACCCCAACTTTAACATAACTCTTTTCTTTAGCCCATTACTCCTTTGAACTTTTAATTTACATCTCTGAAATTTTCCTGACAGGCTGACACTACGCACTATGCAGTGCAGCCGCTTTAGTTGAGTTCCCACTAGGCCCACTACTACAGTCACTAGCAGCGCAATTTGATTCCCCAACTTCAGGTACTCTGTCCAGAACTTCAGGAGTTATGTCCCACTTTCTGCTGGTTCTTTCCCCCAGAGAGTGAAGAAATAAAATATCTTGTCCCTCCCCACCTTCCGTGCGAATTGTCCTGCTTAAATCCGTCGACATATCAGTCAATCCACTATCCTTGCTAAGTTCCTCGTTAGTCAACCTATCTCTATAATCACTTTCCTCTTCGTCAGACTCATTGTAAACTGGCCTCCCTACTAATTCCACGTTCCCGGTGGTTTTTCTCATCATAGGGCTCAGGGACTGAACACCCACTCTTTGAGATGAATCTGATGGCTCCTTTGGAACCTTAGACCTGAAATTGTTCTTGGATGGAGGAATGCTAGTGCAGAATACTTCTTTGAAATTCGCAGCTATCCCTCTGTTATATGGGTTGATTTGTCGGTCATACCGGTATCTAAAATTTTCATAAGTAGACTGGACATAAAACAATGAATTTTCATCAACATATGTAAGAAAACAAAACTAGAAATGCACCCAAGTGTTTCGTTGTTTACAGGTCACCATATCATCTCTATAGCAGGCTACGTCATGGTTTCAAATGTAGAAATGTAGAATGCTATTGAGATATATAGTCCCACATTGGTTGTATGTGCAACTAATGTGGAGTTTATAAGGTCTTGGGCACTCCCACCCTTTGAGCTAGCTTTTGAGGTGGTGTATCCCAAGGTTCTTTACATGGTATTAGAGTCTCGCTGCCCCCCACTTTCTCTTGTGGCGTTTCTTAGCACAGGTAGGTTGGGCCTGTTGCATTGTCCACTCTTCAAGCCCAACGGGCTCTTGTGTGAGGGGGCGTGTTGAGATATATAGTTAGAGCCTCGCCGCCCCCCACTTTCTCTTGTGGCGTTTCTTAGCACAGGTAGGTTGGGCCTGTTGCATTGTCCACTCTTCAAGCCCAATTGGGCTCTTGTGTGAGGGGGCGTGTTGAGATATATAGTCTCACATTGGTTGTATGTTCAACTAATGTGGAGTTTATAAGGTCTTGGGCACTCCCACCCTTTGAGCTAGTTTTTGGGGTGGTGTATCCCAAGGTTCTTTACAAATGTAATAAACGATGATTGGATACACCCACAAACAGTTAAAAGTCAAATGCAAGCAGGTAGGTTGGGCCTGTTGCATTGTCCACTCTTCAAGCCCAATTGGGCTCTTGTGTGAGGGGGCGTGTTGAGATATATAGTCCCACATTGGTTGTATGTGCAACTAATGTGGAGTTTATAAGGTCTTGGGCACTCCCACCCTTTGAGCTAGTTTTTGGGGTGGTGTATCCCAAGGTTCTTTACAAATGTAATAAACGATGATTGGATACACCCACAAACAGTTAAAAGTCAAATGCAAGGTCCAAAAGATCATGAACTGAATGACATTCAAACCTGGTTTGTGCTGATGAGATACGTGTGGAAAACAGTCAAGCCACCAACAAACCAGACACAAACGAAAGTGTAGATTATAAGTGCAACGGATGCGGGAGTTTTGGTCATTGCTTTCCAAATTGATATTTCCTCAGAGTCCATGATCCTCTTAATGTAGACCCAGCTAAAGCCATGTACATACAAGCAAAGCAGAGTTGCAGAGAAGACAAATATGTAGTAGAACCGGTAATTTCGCTGCAGCCAATGTACATACAAGCAAAAAGGGAAAAGAAGAAGAAGCTGATTTAGCAATTTTATGATCATATTAATCATATCTACTATAAATATAATTGTTATATTGTTGTTTGTCCTTTGCCACGTGCCGTTGTAAGTGTATTAGGCATGAAAGCAGAAAAATACCAAAACACTTGTTAAAAATCATCAATTACTTTGTTTTCTGGCAAAGGATAAGAATATGATCAGCATAATTAACAAATACTATGAATTTCAATAGACACGTGGAACTTTTTCAAATATCCATTTAGGAAGCCAAAGACATGATTCCAAGGGCCATTACTATCCCTCCTTCCATAACAAATTCTATTGTTGCGCATTCCCTGTAATTTTTAAGCACTACCTCCATCAGCGGACTATATATTCAACATCCATGATTAAGTTGTTTAGACATGCCTCCTTATCCCTCTTTCAATAGTAATAGTGACTGTACCCGTATCTATTTTTTATTAGTGACTCTAAGCATTTGAACACAGTAAACTAAGAGTTCGAATATCCCACTAAAATTGATTTTATCTGTGGGGAATTCACGAGGGCAAGAAGAAGATTTCATCAAATAGTAGATTAGTGAGACAAAAGAGCAGTTAAAAACTTAGCAGGAAAGAGGAAACATTAATCTTCTAATGACCGAGACACTGTTCTTAGGATACCATCACAGTGAAGATATGAAAGAATGGTCATTACCAATCCAATACACTGGCCCACCCATGGGCAGTGATGATCAAATCGCTCCACGCAGTTATCACATACTGAGCAATGAGAACAACGGAGGGGTCTATACAGCATGCAAGTATCGCAGTATTTGATTTTCACAGGTATACCATTGACAATTACGTCCTTCGTCCGTGGCAAACGTGGCCGTGGACTTTGTCCATTGTTCATATTTGCAATCGCTGGATGGTCATCTGGTTCCGGAGGATAAGCATTACGAGGTACAATGCCTGGATCTCTTCCTGAGGTCAGAACAAGGGTGATCAGAACCTGGGAACACATTTTAAGACTTAGGAGTACAGCACTGAATGAGAAACAGAGCTATAACAGATCTCGATAACAAATGAAAAAGTAATCTATGCCGAAATTTGAAAATTCCTATATATAGTCATCATTTTCTGCTCATTTGAGTAGGGAATAAAAACAATGGTTTTCTGTAGATTCTGTTCACCCATAAATTGTTGAAAATATAAATTGAATTTGAATTATAGTTCCTTAGAGATAAGAATGTTTTGTTTGTTACAGAATTTATTCTGATTATTGTTAAGTAGTTAGGATAGTTTCCTATTTTTATGTATTTGATTGTTGAGAGTCCCTTGTATAAATATCCCTCCTTTAAGAGGTGAAAATAGTTGAATAGAAAAGGAAAACTTTCCAGAACTCATATCTTAACATGGTATCAAAGCAGTGTTCGATCCATTAAAAATTTTATCATTGAATTTTTTTTTTCTAATCTCTCCAGTATCCCTACTCCCATCCTATTTATCCTTTTTTTTCTTCCCGTAATTTCCTACCCGACCCACCCAATCCCATTCCCTAATTTCCTCTGTTTTTTTTCCTTTTCCTAATTTCCCAAAACCCTAATTTTCTACCCGACCCGACCCAACTCCCTCATTTCTTTTTTTTTTCCTTTAGCCGTAATGGCCTCCTCTCCCACATCTCCAGAAGCTTCTCCAGAACGCTCCCCAAACGCGTCTCACACCTCCGCTCCTTCTCCCAACATCATCATCCAAAACGATGCTTCCTCCTTCCCTGTCACCGTCCTTCTTGATGATGGCAACTACCCTCTCTGGTCCCAGTTGATGGATATGCGTATTGGGGCCAGAAATAAGTCCGGCTACCTCACCGGAGCCACCGTGAAACCACCCACCACTGATCCTTTTTATGGCACCTGGATTACTGAGAACAAGAAAGTAAAGAGTTGGCTAATCGAATCGATGACGCCATCCTTGATGCAGCGGTTTATTCGCTTGGAATCCGCTCGAGAGATTTGGGATGCGGCGCTTCGGACCTTCTATGACGGATCCGACGAGACCTGTCTTTTCGAGCTTCATCAGCGCTCCTTCTCCATGAAGCAGCTCGGTCGTCCCCTGTCTACCTACTACACTGATCTCCTGGCCATATTCCAAGAGATCGATCACCGAATCTCATCTTCAGCAACCACTGTCAACGATGTGGTCAACACGCACTCATCCTTAGCCCGCATGCGTGTCTACATTTTTCTGAGCGGCCTTGACTCCGAATATGATCATGTTCGCGGCGAGATTCTCAGGAAAGATCCGAAGCTGGACCTGGAAGGCACATATGCGTTCCTCCGCCGTGAAAATCAGCAGCGTATCACTATGAATCGTCCACTTCCTTCCTCTGACTCCTCTGCCTTGGTTGCTCGTTTCCCCTCTAAGGCTCTGCGGTCATCTTCTGAAGGAGACACCTCTACTCCTCCTCAAGCTCATGCTATCTATGAAGGAATCCTAGGTAAATCTCTTGCTTTCTCTGCATACTCTGGGAATACCTCTTGGATAATTGATACTGCTGCATCGGATCATATGATTCGTGATGCCTCTGAGTTGACACAGTCCTTTCCTTGTGATAAAACCACTGTCACCACCGCTAATGGTGGCTCGGCCCCGATCACTGGTCAGGGCACCATTTCCCTAACACAGACCCTCACCCTCCATTCGGTCCTTGTGGTACCATCTCTCGATTTTAACTTAATTTCTGTCAGTAAACTTACATCAGACCTTAACTGTATTGTGGTTTTTTGGCCTACATTTTGTGAGTTTCAGGACGTCCAGACGCAGGAGATCCTTGGCTATGGTGTTAGACATGGCAACCTCTACTTCTTCCACCTCAAACATGGTTCTTCCCAGCACCCAGTAGCTTCGGTTACCAAGGTGCCAGTCTCTTCTCCTTCTGAAGTTCTAATTTCTGAGTCTTCTCATTCTGCAATATGGCTTTGGCATCGGCGACTGGGACATCTTTATTTTTATTCTCTTAAAAAATTGTTTCCTCACTTATTTGTTAGATGCAGTCCTTCTATGTTTAGGTGTTCTGTTTGTGACATGGCTAAAAGCCATCGCATGTCTTTTTACCCCAGTCCCAATAAGAGTTGTATCCCCTTTCAAGTAATTCATTCAGATGTATGGGGACCTGCTAAGGTTCCCTCCCTTTCCCAGTCTCACTATTATGTGTCCTTTATTGATGAATGTACTAGGATGGTTTGGATTTCACTCCTTCGAAATAAAGCTGAAGTATTTTCTATGTTTCAGAAATTTCATAGTATGGTTAAAAATCAATTTAACAGCTCCATCCATATTCTGCAATCTGATAATGGCCTGGAATATAAAAATAAACCCTTCTCTGACTTTCTAATTTTCCATGGAATTAAACACCAAACATCTTGTACTTATACCCCTCAGCAGAATGGCTTGGCTGAAAGAAAGAATAGACAACTTTTAGAAGTGGTCCGGGCCCAACTGTTTGGCATGAATGTTCCCTCATCCTATTGGGGAGAGGCAGTCCTCTCCGCTACTTATCTCGTAAATCGTACTCCCTCCAGTGCCTTGAATTTCCTCACCCCGCACCAGAAGCTTGAATCCTATTTCTCTATTCCTCATGTCACTAAATTAGAACCTCGAATCTTTGGTTGCACTGCCTATGTTCATGTACCTAAACCCCTCCGCAGTAAGCTTGAACCTTGTGCGAAAAAATGCATCTTTGTCGGATATTCTGAATTCCAAAAAGGATACCGTTGTTACGATCCCACAACTAAAAAATTGCATGTCACACTTGAAGTCTCTTTTCGGGAATCCGAAGCTTTTTATTCAGGGGGAGTCCTCCATCCTTCTTCTCAGGGGGAGACTAAATATATAAGAGAAGAAGAATTTTCCTTCCCTGTGACCATAACTCCTACATCAGCACAAAATCTCACTTCCCCAGAAGTCTCAGCCACGGATCTACACACCAGTCCCGATCATGCAGAACCTCCTACACCTGAAGGGTCACCATGTCTACCTCTCATAACTGAATCTCCTGCTATGGACAACTCTGAAACACAAGCTACTCTTGAGGTAATTCCTGATCCCACTTTACCAAATTCTGATTCGGATATTCAAGTAAGAAGGTCAGAAAGACAAAATAAAGGTGTACCCCGGACTACTTATGAACCAGACCCGAATGCAAAAATTAAATATCCCATTACCAGCTATGTGTCATCTCATAGGATATCTGGATCATATGCTTTAATGATTGATCAATTATCTTCTGTAGCTATTCCTAACAGTGTGCAGGAAGCATTGGAGGATCCAAAATGGAAGGAAGCAATGAACTTTGAAATGAAGGCACTTCAGAGTAATCAAACTTGGAGTCTAACAAATTTGCCAGAAGGAAAGAAGACAATTGGATGCAAATGGGTATACACGGTTAAGCTAAAGGCAGATGGAAGCATAGATAGATATAAAGCGAGACTTGTGGCAAAGGGATACACTCAGAAGTATGGGATAGACTACCAAGACACATTTGCTCCAGTAGCTAAGCTCAACACCATCCGAATCTTAATATCAATAGCAGCAAACAGAGACTGGCCGTTAAAGCAATTTGATGTGAAGAACGCCTTCTTGAATGGTAGTTTAGAGGAAGAAGTCTACATGGAGGTTCCACCAGGAGTAAAGGCAAAAGAAAATACAGTTTGCAAGTTAAATAAAGCCTTATATGGTCTCAAACAGTCACCAAGAGCATGGTTCGGCAGACTTACACTTGCAATGAAGAAGTTTGGCTATAGGCAAAGCAATTCGGACCACACACTGTTTATTAAACGAAAGGAAGGTAAAATTTCCATTTTAATTGTCTATGTAGATGATATGGTTCTAACAGGAGATGATATAGAAGAAATAAAAATATTGGAAAAAAAACTTGCTGCTGAGTTTGAAATGAAGAGTCTAGGACAACTGAAGTACTTCCTGGGAATAGAAATTGCAAGATCTGAACAAGGGATATTCATGTGTCAAAGGAAATATACACTGGACATTTTATCTGAGACTGGAATGATGGCTTGTAAACCGTGTGACACCCCGATTGAGATGAATCACTCCCTTGGCATATATCCAGGACAAGTTGAAACGGATAAAGGCAGATATCAAAGGTTAGTAGGAAAGTTAATATATTTGTCACACACTAGACCTGACATTGCCTACTCTGTAAGTGTAGTGAGCAGGTTCATGCACTCTCCTAGTGAAGAACATATGAAGGTAGTATATCGTATTCTTAGATACCTGAAGGGATCACCAGGAAAAGGTCTTCTATTCTCAAAAAATAAGGAGGCTTGCATAGAAGGATATACAGACTCTGATTGGGCTGGAGATAAAACTACTAGGCAGTCTACTTCCGGGTACTTCACTTTTGTAGAAGGGAATCTAGTCACATGGAGGAGCAAGAAACAGAAGGTAGTAGCAAGATCCAGCGCAGAAGCAGAATTCAGAGGAATGTCATATGGCATCTGCGAACTACTTTGGATAAGAAGCATACTTGCTGATTTAGGGATAAAATATGATCAGCCAGTGAAGCTCTTTTGTGATAACAAAGCTGCTGTGGAAATTGCACACAATCCGGTTCAACATGATAGGACTAAACATGTTGAAGTAGATAGACACTTCATTAAGGAAAACTTAGAAAATCAAGTGATCCAGATACCCCATGTTCGATCAGAAGACCAGCTTGCAGATGTGCTAACAAAAGGTGTTTCAGTAAAAGTATTTGATAGACTCATTGACAAGTTGGGCATGACAGATATACATGCACCAACTTGAGGGGGAGTGTTGAAAATATAAATTGAATTTGAATTATAGTTCCTTAGAGATAAGAATGTTTTGTTTGTTACAGAATTTATTCTGATTATTGTTAAGTAGTTAGGATAGTTTCCTATTTTTATGTATTTGATTGTTGAGAGTCCCTTGTATAAATATCCCTCCTTTAAGAGGTGAAAATAGTTGAATAGAAAAGGAAAACTTTCCAGAACTCATATCTTAACAGTATCATAGTTGTACGCAAATGATGTTGGATTTATTCAATTGTGAAAAGTTTTAGTACGAAAACAAAGAGCTAAGGTTTATATAACTTTTTGTGGGTTGTTAAGAAAGCAGCTCACAAGATCTTTATACCTGACTAATATTTATGAGAACCTACAACATTTTGCTTCATTTCAAAATTATACTCCCTCCTCCCATATCTTCTCCCCCTCAAATCTCAACCAAATTCTGTCTCCAATTCGGAATGTGTGGCAGGCCAGCCAGCAGCATGTTTTTAAACAAGAAATTCTTCAAGTTTATGGAATCCAGATATTATCTCTATAAACATTATTTATAGACAGCAAAATACGCAAGCTGTCTGAACTCAAAATGTCTACAAAAATAATTAGACAAGGCATGTTGCACTTCCAGTCTGAAAATGAATTTCCTTTCAAATTAAGATGAACTCTGAATGCCTTTTGACTTTTCAACTGAACTTATCTTAGCAGTAAATGACAACGCTCCAAAATGATACGTAACTAAGAGCATACTTATCGGTAAGGGGTTATGGGAAAAAACTCTTCTAATTTCAGCATCAATTGTTCCGTATGCAGAGACACTTGCAAGCAAGTAAGATAGAATAAACAGAGCATTTTAAGTGTTAAACATTATGATAACTGAAAAATGTCTTTCTGGATGATTTAAAACTTTGCCTCGAGATAACAAGTCATCATTCTCATTGCAGGTTTTTCGAGAGACAAGCAAGTGAAAGAATTTTTGCACTGATTCTTGATTTTGCAAGTCAAAGTTAACGTGTATTTGGATTTGCTTATTTTTTGTTCAAATCATCTTATTATCAAAAAAATTTGAGAGAGGGCTTTGGAAAAAGGGAAAAAAACCAGTGTATCCTAAAAAATAATCAGATCCAAAAAAGCTCAACATCTATCACATCTTACATTTAGGAAATGGTACAGAGAATACTTGGATATAAAAAAGAAGGGTTTAATGGGATATGCTGTTTGGCATTCCTTTAGGGCACTGCAATACCAATTCAGCATTACAGCATAATCAAAATACGGTGAAACTAAGAGATGAAAAGACCTAGATGGTCGTGCCTCCAGAGTAAATATCTATATTACAACAGAAAAATAATGTGAAATTCTGCTATTGTGCAAGATCCATGGAAAAACCTCTACCAGAATGTATCTTGAAGTAAGATAGTGGTAGTCATTTGCATATAAAAGGAGAACATATGCATCACTTAAATAGATAAGGTAAGACAAGCGATGGCTCTACTAGAAGTCTAGAAGATCATACTAGGGGATGAGAGCGATTATTGAGCATATTAAAACAAATCATGGTTTCATCAATCAATGAATGGGGATAGATTTTAGAGAGAGAAAATAACTTACGAACAGTGTGTGAACAATAACTATGATCAATATTGACAATCCCGAGTGATGAGGAAAATCATCTAACAGTTTCCTGGCTACAAAAGCACAGAAAACGGCAATAGGAGTGATTATAAGAAAAATAGATATAAATATTGATTTCACATCAGGTCCAAATATAAGCCTCCCTTGAAGAAAAAATACCTGAAAAATTTGAGAGACGAATTCAGAACAGGAAGAAAGCCATTATAACAAACCAATGTATTAAAGAATAAAATATTGATCCTTGTACAAATAAATAAAAATGACCAACAACAAGGATCGGTTGCTTCATATAACAACAGTCAATACCCTTTATACTGTTTTGACATGAGAGTAGTTCATAGAATTTTATAGTGCAAATGTAGAAAGTTGAATATGGTTTTGCACAAACAGATTATAGAAATCCTATTCCTGGAGATAACTGTTTATCATTATATACGCGCATCTATAACTTTGTTGCTTCAATCTAACTAGATAAATATTAAGTCATAATTCTCTATAATTCAAATAAAAAGTTGAATATTATCAAATTTGTATCTTACGCGTTTACTTTGATGGTATTCTTGGAAGGAACATTACGAAATGCACATCTAACTGGGAGGCAGAGATCAATTACAACCTCAAGGACCAAAAGAAAGGTATAAAACTCAATTGGTCAGGAACAGCATAACATGGAAAGCAAGGCACATTGCTGCATTCGTCAGCTAACGAAATTGCGAGTCATTATCAAAAGGATGCATAAATTGCAACAGAAACTTAAGAATTTTTCGCCATGAACAAAAAATCAAAGCTCTCTCTGCACATCTGCATCAGTCAACGCGCAAGAAAAATAAATAAATTTACTCGCGCTGCTTCCAAATAAATTCAGATTTTATTTATTCATTTATTTTAACGGAAAACTCGGAAATGAACTCACGATTCACGAAGCAAAAGCCCTAAAGGATCAATTACTGAAAAGCGATCAGTTTGAAAGAAAGAAAGAAAAAAAGTTGTGTTTGTAACTTACGTTATTGCCTTTCCAGGCGTGGTAAGTTCTGACCAGAGAAGGAGCACCGGTAGCTTCGGAATCTGGATTCTCCGGCGGCGGTGGCGGTGGCTGCATTGCATACATTGTGTGCGGAGATCACAATGAAAGTCGTAATGAGCAATGGAGACTGAACAACACACAAAAATCATGAGGCCTCGTTGGTCAAAGCCTCCAAGGAGAAAGGCGGCTTTTCTCTCTCAGCTTTTAAATTATTTTATGACAATACATTCTTTATTCCAAAATTCGCATTTTCAACTTTCATGGGTTGTTTGACTTTTCCAAATATTCTTATTTAAGTTTGTTTTTTGGTAAATATTATTAAAGAGTTTTTTGTTTGTTATTTATGTTACATAACATAACTTTATTTTTCTACGCACACAACAAAGGAGAGAGAAAGTAAAATGATGAAGAAAAAAAAAGAAAAATATGTGGACCCCACTACTTTATTATGTGTTTAGGAAAGTGGAGTTATATTAAGTAACATAATAAACATAAAACTCATTATTAAATTATTTATAAATTGAGGGTCAAAAGTAAGACTAAGTTGTTTTTTTATGCAAAATTATTAAACATAATATCTGATGTAAGCAGCACGTTGTTTATATAATTATTTTTATGTAAATAATAATTAAAATACAAAATAAAATGAAAATAATAATAATTAAATTATTAAATTAAGTAAATTAAAAGGTCGTGTGCCTACGAAAATTAAAAAAAATAGTTCAACTAAAATAATTTCAATTTAGAGGATTTGTTTTAGAGAATAATATTTGTCATATTGTAAAAGTATAAATATGTATGAACCTATGTGGAGCCATAATAAAAGAAAAGAGTAAAACAGAGAATATAAATCTACACAGTTTTATGTATATAGAATATAAAATTATCTCATAAAAGAAATAATAATTTATTCGCTTCATACATTATATGCATCTAAACATTTCTTTGACTTTTCAATATTTCTTCGCAGTCAAGTTAATAATATATCAGCTGAAAGCCTGCAAGATTACTGGGTTAAACCACCATGTTAATGTGTTTTTTTTAAATCTTAAATAAATATTTTATTAAGATAAAAAAAAAAGTGGGCCCACACAAAATTCTTATGGGACTAGTTCGGTATGCCCACATGCAGAGCTCCCACATTCACATATTTTTTTAAAAAAAATTAAGGGCAATATTAATCTTATGCAACAGGATTTTATTTTTATTTTATGTCCATACATCGATACTTGTGCCATTTCTTTTTTTTTTTTTTTCTTCTCTTTTGTGGTGGGCCTCACTTCAAGTTAAGTGTGCATGAGATAAAAAAAATTTGCTGTGACATAAGACTACAATTACCCAAAAATTAATCATGTGATTAATTTTATAACAGTTTCGTATGAGAAACATGTGATATTAATCTTACGGAATTAATAAAATTATGGCTAATTTTTGTTTAGAATAAATTTCTTGTTTTATTCACGTACAACACATAACAGTCCTGTATAAAGGAATGCGAAATTCATTGCATTACATTAATAATATGTTTGAATATTAAATTATTTAAAAAAAAACACTAAAGTAATCATTTACCCATGTTAAATTATTAAGGACCACCGGTGATCAGTGATCACATTGCGGTTGTGACGTTGGTCAATTTAAAAAAAGAGTAAATATCATTTTTAGTCTTTGAAAATATTCACGAAGTCCGTTTTAGTCCTTAGCAAAAAAAAAAGGGACAAAATGGTCCCTAAAATAATAAAAAAGGGGCCACGTTGATTCTTGTGTTAACTCCCCCGTAACGGCCCAACTAACGGTGCCCATGTGGCACGTAAGTGTGCTGACGCGGCTTGGACGTTTGACAGCATGGAAGAAGAGACGACGATGTTTTGTTGCAAATAGGTTGAGAGCTTTCCAAATTAGCGGACAACGTCGTTTCTTGTGTTGAGACAACTCATCAACTACACTGGAATGAACGGTAGTTAGACATCCATATTTCACTTAAGTTTTTCAACTTGCGAGGAACCCCATTGTTTACCTCCGAAGCTTCGTTGAACGGTGAGCATTGTCAAAGACAGTGGTTTCTGGTAAGACAATCGAGCGTGAACAGTGAAGGATTTGGAACGGCTGGTTCTTTGGTGGTTAAAGAAAGTTCGATTGTGGGTGTTGTCTTACATGCACTAAGGTACGTTTTGTCAGAAATCCTTCCATATATGTGGTCCCCCCTCACTACATGTTGTGTATTTTATGTTGGATATGATCCCCATGTGCGGTCCATTGTTTGTTTATTTGGTTAGGGTTTACAAAAAACAAACCCTTTTATGTCTGTGGTCCCGGTTTGAAAAGTTTTTTGGCATTTTTTTAGTGCTTTGTGGACCCTGATGTTAGTCCCTGTATTGCATGCATATTTTGTAAAAGTGACATTTTTTTGCAATTTACTGCCCTGTATGTTTACACGCCAGTGTTGGGTTATATATGCAAAATCATATTGTTGTTAAAATCTGATTGGTTGTTAACGTTGTGAAGTAACTGTCATGTGGTCTGTTTTTTTTTTACAAATGGATGAATATATAGTCATAAGGTATCATCATGGGGGTGTGTTAATCAGAGATGATGAAGGGGTCCTAACCTATGCAAATGGCAAAGTAGTTGATTTACCTGAGATAGATGCTGACTTTGTCAACCTGCGTGACCTTGATACTCTGTTCAAGGGTTATGGGTATGAGACTTGTAAGCAGATGTTGTGGCTCATGCCAAACGCAATGGATTTAGACGTAGGTTTAAGGCCTCTGAGTACGGCCTCTGATATTGTGGAGATGGTTAAGGCTGCATTAAGTAATGGAAACTTCATAGAAATATATTTTGAAGATTGCATTGCAACCCCTGATATTATTGCACCTGCACCTGTGGAAGGCAGTGATAGGGATGAGGATAATCAGCGCGAGTCATTTGGAAGTGGATCTGATCACATTTCCTCAGGTGATAAAGATGATAGTGGAAATGGTGATGAGTTTTCTACTGACTCAGATGATAGTGTGGAGGATGAGCCATATAAACCTCCTCCACCAGGGTATGAAGATGAAACAGAGAGTGAAAAGGAGTTAGAGTGTATAGGTAAGGCTACTGGAAAAAAAGTGTAACAAGAAGAAAAAAAAGGTTGTTGAGGAGGTGGCAGGGGAAGATACAATAGAAGAGGAGGAGAAGCAAATATCTTTCAAGGAGGATGGGTATGGGTATAACTCTGAAGAGTTGAACACTCCTCCTTCAAGTGGTGCTGAGGAGGCTGAAAGGGTTGGCAATCCAAAGTTTAATGTGGATGAGGTGTTTGGTCATGTACACTTAGAGCTGGGGATGAAGTTTGTGAGTTTGCAACACTTTAAAAATGCTATCAAAGACTACAATATTAGTCTAGGAAGACAATTCAAGTGGGTGAAGAATGACAAAGTCAGAGCCCGAGCCAAGTGTAGTAATGAAGAATGTGATTGGATGATTTTTTGTGCTTGGAACAACAAAATGGCCATTTTCCAAGTAAAAACTTTTAATGACTCCCACACTTGCTGCAGATATTTCAGAAACAAGAAAGAAAGTAGGGATTGGGTTGCAAATAAGTTAGAAAAAAGGCTAATGACACAGTCGAACATGACAAGGGCTGAGGCCTATGAACATATGAAAGAGGAGTACAAGGTCCATGTCCATTTGAAAAAAGTGACCAAGGCACTTCATAAAGCCAAGGCCAGAATTGAAGGGTGTGAAAAAGAGCAATATGCAAAATTGAGAGACTACTTAGGAGAGCTTTTGAGAAGCAATCCAGGCTCTACTTGTCAAATGCAAGTCATACCATGTCTTCTGTTTTAACAAATTGGACAGCACCCTGTATTTGTACATTCTGCACTTCTTCTTTGTAAACTTGGACTGCATAAAAATGCAATGTCTTCATGTGCCTATTTTTCTCTGGTTAGGGACCAATAAGGGCCCCGTGCTTTTTGCCAGGGACCAATAAGGTCCTCGAACAATTTGTCAGGGACCAAAATGGCCCTCGTGTTTTGGCATGATTGAGAAATCTAATGTCCAACATGGAACTTTTGTAACATCAATTTCTTGATTTAGGCATCTATATCTGTTCATTTTGGTTTGTGATACAATGCAGCAAACTGACACATTCATTACATGCCTAAGTATGCAATATACCATACTAAGTGTGCAATATGCCTAAGTATGCAATATTTCATGCCTAAGTATGCAATCAGACATAAAGGAATACATTGAAAGCTTCTTTATTACTAATCCAGAAATGTATGATGCAGACAGATTCCAACCAACACAGAATAGGTCATATAATACATCCTTCCTCATTAATTTGGATGACAAGATTACTGAGTACTTATTACACTATTGAAGGAAAAATACATTGGGGTAACTTGTTTTGACTGTTACAACACTAACAACAAACATACACATGATGATCACACCTACACAAGCAGCACCTAAGACCCTAGCTGACCTACCAACATTCCTAATTTGTTTGTCCATCCTATCTAACTCTTCCACCATCTTCAGGTATCGATCATTCAACTTTCTTTCCTGCTCATGATGCTTAATTTCTTGCTCACTAATCTTTACATCTTACTCTCTCATCATCATGTCCACATACTTCAACTTGAAATTAATTTCAGCAACATCCAACTCCACATTGTGAATTCTTGCATCTTCCAGCTCCATCCGTTCATTACAGATGTCATCTACCCATCTAAAAAAATCACAAAATGGCTTCTTCTCCTGCCAAAAAAAACAAACCACGATTACCAAGTATTTCAACTTAATAAAGGGGCAGATTACACATGTATACCTTGAAATTAGTACACCCAAGGAAAGCCCTGTTTGGGTTTCTCTCAGTTTTGGAGGTATAGACAATACTTTGTCACCCACATTTGCACCTACGACCGGCGGTCCTTGTGAGTGTTCTTCCCCCTATTGAAGTACTCTCACTTGATCCCCCATGCCAGAAGAAAGACTCATCTTCTCCTACGCCCCAGCAAATCTGGTAGATGTCTTCCACTGTGGTCGATTTTCGGTCATCAACGTCCGGAGAATTTGGGGGCTTATTTCTGTTTAGGGTTCATTTCATCAATTTGGGGGATTTTGGTGTTTAGGTTTCGATTGAGCATTTTGGGCGATTTTCATCTTCAGGGTTCATTCTCAACGCAAGAAACGACGGCGTCCGCTAATTTGGAAAGCTCTCAACCCATTTGCAACAAAACGTCGTCGTCTCTTCTTCCACGTTGTCAAACGTCCAAGCCGCGTCAGCACACTAACGTGTCACATGGGCACCGTTAGTTGGGCCGTTACGGGGGAGTTAACAGAAGGATCAACGTTGCCATTTTTTTGTTATTTCAAGGACCATTTTGTCCCTTTTCTTTGCTAGGGACTGAAACAGACTTCGTGGATATTGCCAGAGACTAAAAAGGATATTTACTCTCTTTTTAAAAAAAAATGAAAGAGTGTTCCTTTCAAATGTTAGCATTGACCAAAAGAAATATATTTTTGGTACAGGCTAAATTAAATATTAAATAATGATTAATTATATGAATCAGAATCATCCCATTAATTATAGTCATTTGATGGATGAGAATCAACGGATAAGATTAAGATTAAGATTTATTATTTTTATACCGATATAAATTGGTTATGTCCCTACGAAGACATGATCTTTTATACATAAATTATAATCGTTAAATGTATGAAAATCAATGACTAAAATGAAGTATGAAATTTTTTATTCTTGTACCAATATAAATTGATCATGTCCATTTACCAAAAAAAATAAAATAATAAATTGATTATGTCCGTATATTTGTTTGTATAGAAATTATATAAAATCAATTAAAAGGTTAAGATTGTGCATGAACGTGGCCATGAATTAATACATGGGAAAAATGTTTCTGCAGTTACTGCAGATAAACTATATGTATTTATTTCTAAAATGACATTGTTTTGGTATTGAAATTTTAAAAAATTATAAATATAAAGACTATTATAACCCTGAAATAAATTAAAATTGCAAAAATACCATGATTTCTGCTCCAAAATGACGTCGTATTGGGCTTACTGCAGATAACTTATCTGCAGTAACTACAGAAAAAACGAATTTAATCAATTTTTTTTTTCAAATGCAACATACTTTCAATAATTGTAGAGTTGGCAAAACATGGCAACTCACCCCGCCCACAAAAATTCATATTGCTTTTAGCTGGATTGATGGGTCAACCTACCTAAAATATAAAATATTAAAAAATAACAAACATTTCAATGGTAATTTTTTATTTCTAAATATTTACAAAAATCATCAAGCGATAAGTCAAGGAAAAAATAATTTAAGGATTAAGTTAATAATTTCATTTAACATAACTGTACAAATCATATGTTAAGATTAATTAATAATTTCAGTGTTATTATATAACAAAATAATGATATCAAGTATATGAATATTTGCAAACGAACACATCATTGCATCCTATAACTAGAATTTCATAAGCATCTAGTTTGATTTGTATAGAAACTAACATTTAAATACAAAAAATAGCCTTAATTTTTCTTTTATTTTTTGTATTAATTTCTTATTTTACCAAATCAAAAGTGAATAAAAAATAGGGTTCGCTTTTTCTGCAGTAAACCCAATACGACGTCGTTTTGGGACAGAAATCATGGTGTTTTTATAATTTTAATTAATGTCTGGTTATTATAGTCTTTATAATTATAATTTTTTAATATTTCAATCTCAAAACGACGTCGTTTTGGGAGTAAATGCAGATAACTTATATGCAGTAACTGTAGAAAAAATTTTCTGTAAAAAATAACATTCTCAATAAAATAATAGCATATAGGTAGTTGGTGGGTTGAAATATATAACGTATTTGTTCCATTTTGGTGGGTTGGATCCATCGAGTTCAACCCACTTTACTAACTATAAAAAGTAATATCAAAATAAAATAGAGTATGAATTTGATTTTATCTTGCCGTGCATTTCAATTTAAACTATTTTTTAAATTTATATTAATATTTTATTTAACTAATTTTATTATTTTAACATAAGATGCCATGATTATTCAATAAAAATGACAATATATTATTGGATGTAATCATTTTTAAATACTTTATTAAAAATTAAATTCATTCATAAAACATGAAGTGTCATATCCGACACTCTTCTACACCCCGATTATAATTAATATTTAAATTTTTATTATATATCATAAAAAAATTGACCAATATTTTATCAAATTGATATAATAAAAATTAAAAATGGATAGTAAATAAATCTCACTGAAGTTTATAAAAGATTTTCAATTTGAAAATATAATAGTAAATATGGGTTCTTTCTTTCTGCAGTTACTACAGATAATTTATCTACAGTACGCCCAATACGACGTAGTTTTGGGGCAAAAATCATGGTATTTTTGTAATTTTAATTTATTTCAGGGTTATTATGGTCTTTATAATTATAATTTTCTAATCTTTCAATCCCAAAATGACGTCGTTTTGGAAGTAAATACAAATAACTTATCCACATTAACTGCAGAAATATTTTTCTGAATAAATACTCACATCTTATGTTTCTTTTCAAAATTAATGGGTATTATAAGTTTAGCTTTTTTTTTTAAATTATTGAATATTAAATATAATATAGTCTATATAAATTAAAAATATTATTGTAACATCCCGTGAAAATTAGGAACTTATGTAAATTACCACTAGTAATGTGAATGCATGTATTGAATTTGAATCACTTACATATGACTATGATGGGAGGAATTTTTTAATAATATTGGTTACATCATGTAACATCCCGGGCGCTGACGAGGGCGGGGAGTGATCACCGGTGTGAAAGGGCATGGTGCGAAAGGGCACAAACAAGGAGCGGCTTCTGGCAGGCTTCTAGGGACGGGAGTACATGAATGAATCGAATCAACACCCGAAAGAGAGGGATTTCAGAGACTGTGCTGGTATGGGACGGTACAGTTGGGAATAGCTTATAAGAATTAATTGGTACTATCTATACTAACAAGATGCATCTACTTTTCGGTAGCCCGGAACGGAAGAACTCCATAGTTAAGCGTGCTTGACTTGGAGCAATTCTGGGATGGGTGACCTCCTGGGAAGTTTTCCTGGGAAGTGTGCTTTGAGGACAAAGCATGCTGAAAAGTCTTGTGTTAGTTTGTGGGGACAGTCGTTGATCCTTGCAAGTTGTCAGGCGTTACAATTATTTACTATCAAAATGTGTCTTAATGTGTCGAAATCTCATATTTTTTATAATTAACATATCGTCGTATTATATCGTGTCCAGTATCAATATCGATGCAATATACATCGAAGGAACTCCATAATGTTAGGAGTATATATACAAGGCTCAATATTAGTTAATTGAATTTGAATAGGAGGCCCATTACTAATATATATGCATTAAAACAATCATAATATTCTAATCTAAGTGATGATTAGCACCTAAGCACCGATTCAAAAGAGTATGAAAAAAATAATCCTTATCATAGGACAGTTAAAATATATAGGATTTACATTTCTGCAGCTGTTGTACGTGCAACAATCAAATATTTGCCATATATATACTTGAAAGCATTAAATGCAGGGAATCATAACCATACAAAGGATGAAAGTATTAAATATAGAAAATCATAACCATACACCTGTCGTTGTTGTACGTAAAGCGGCTGCAGAAATGATTTCATCAATATATATATAGGGGTAAACATTTCTGCAGCCACTTTAGATAAGCTTATCTACAACTACCCTTTATAACTATGTTCTCCCGGGAGAACATAGTTATAACATTAAAAGTTGCTTTTTTTTCTCTCCCCACTTACTTTTCAAAACTTGTCTGCTGACGTGGAGAGAGGGAAAAAAAACAACTTTAATGTTATAACTATGTTCTCCCGGGAGAACATAGTTATAAATGGGTAGCTGTAGATAAGCTTATCTAAAGTGGCTGCAGAAATATTTTTTCCATATATGTATATACGAGGTTTACATTTCTGCAGCTACTGTACGTGCAACAATTAAATACTTGCCACATATATACTTGAAAGCATTAAATGTGGAGAATCATAACCATACAAAGGACGAAAGCATTAAATGTGGGGAATCATAACCATACACCTGTTGTGGCTGTACGTAAAACGGCTGCATAAATGATTTTACCTATGTATATGAGCTTATCATTTTTCAAGTTGCTTGAGATAACTTTATCTGTGGCTACTAAATTATGGGGAAGGATATTGTAACAACCAATTAGTGTTACTACCAATGTTACTACCAATCAATTTCACTGTTAGTCGATTATGTGGATCCAACGGTTATATTTATTTCCATCTTTGTATGGTTATGATTCCTCATATTTAATGCTTTATATTTATTTCCACCTTTGGATGGTTAAATTTTTTCATATTTAAAGCTATATATATGAGGTAGAATCCTTTGACATCAGTGTCAAATTTGAAATTTGACACCTCATCTGAGAGCCATCAGATCAAAAAATATCAACGATTCTGATTTGTAAGCATGTGGCACCATTGATATTTTTTGATCTGATGGCTCTTAAATAAGGTGTCAAATTTTAAATTTGACACTGATGTCAAAGGATCCTACTTATATAGTCATTGTATCAGATCACACGTCTTCTCCATCATTATTTTGATGTTCTATTAAAATTCATTACTATATTTAGCAAATTCCCTTGATAAATATTATTATTAGTATGGGTATTTTGTTATCAGATAGCCATCAATTTTATCGAAGGCGACATATGATAAGGTGCTGTAAAGGACAATACGTTACTTTAACCTTTAGACGTACATTAGGCCAACTTTTGTCTTTTGCTTTCATCATAATTAAAGTTTGGTTTTGTTTATGTTTTTTGTCGCTTGGGTGAATTGGTGTGGTCTGAATGGAGAGGCCATGAGCAGGGAAGTCCTTGGGCCTCATAATAGAGAGCATTGCCCTTTTAGCTCTTGAAATGGCCCAAATACCATATAACCTTACCCACAAAAAAAAAAAGGAAAAGATAAAATTTATACATTCATAAAAGTAAACACTATTCACATATTCAATATAGTATGGCGTAATTATGAAAAGTAGGCTTGGCAAAAATGAGTCAACCCATCGGGTTGGCTCGTAACTCGGCTAAAATAAGTCGGGTTAGGTTAGAAAAAATGAATTAGTAACTTGAGTCAGCCTGATTCGTTTCAGTTAGAAAAAATGAGTTAGTCAACTCACGGGTCAAACGGATTGGCTCAAAGGTTATATATATTTTTCAAATATAAAAGTATAAAAATTAATGAAGGTAAAGTGGAAAGCTAAAAACACCTGAAATCTCAATTCCAAAGACCCAAACAAAAATACCCTGCAGCTGCCAATAAGTCCAAAATCGTGCATTAAGGACCTTTTTTATAGTATGTGTGACAGTATGAATGTGGTGTCAACTGCCAATAAGTCTAAGTCCAAATGCAAAAGGAATTTTCTATGGTTTATCTGTATAATGTCTTTGTATTGAATGAATTAATAATTTAGGAAAAAAATTTAGAAGTTACAGCATCAATGAAATTTTTTTTTTTTCATTTTTTGAACCAACTCGCGAGCCAACCCAAATCCGACTCGGGTGAGGTTGGGTTGAGTTTTCTGGCTCGTTTATTTTTCGAGCCAACCCTATCCCGACTCGTTTTTTTCGGATTGAACACGAGTTGGGTCGGGTTGATCCGGGTTGGCCCGGGTTGCCAACCCCAATGAAAAGCAAATTGAAGTATCGTTATCGTAACATCTTACATCTATTATAGTTACTTAAAATTAAGGAAAATATGGTTTTTTATATTACATGAGAAAATTTTATCACATGCATACACAAAAAGTGAGTGAAATCCATTTTTTTTCTCTATTTTTCTTAATGGGTCCCAATCCTTTTTCTGTATTGTATGAGATAATTTATCTCATATAAAATAATAAATATATTCCCTTAAAATTAATGGATGGAAAGACATTTCAAAAAGCATAATAGAAGATAATTGTTGTTGCGGGTAGGGGTGTAAATGGTCCAGGCTGGCCTGGCCTACAGTCCGACCTACGTTGAACCTGGCCTAGCCCGTCCTACGCTTAAATGTTGAGTAGGCTTAGGCTTATAAGAAAGCTTTTTTAATAAGTAGGCCATAAGCCAATTTTGTCAAGCCTGGCCTATTTAATTTTTTAAAATTAAATAAAATACAATATTTATTTTAGGGTATATGATATACATTATAGAGCTGGGGTATTATGTTGACTCTTTCTTGTTTGTCATTTTTTATGAATTATGAGAAGTACTAGTGCATGCATAAATAGAACTTTGCTTAGTATATTTTTATAGTTATTTTTTTTGCTATTGTAAAATTTTTAATGCTCACTAGTGAAATTTACATCTCGTGTAGAAAAGTGCAACAATTTATGAACACGTTAATGACTTGTAATCTCAAGCGAATATTTTAAAAAAATTTAATTTTTTTTTTAAAATTTTTAAAAATATTTCACTAAGGAGGCCTACAAGACCTGTAGGCCATATAAGACTCTCTATTTTTTAAAAATAAGTCAGGCTTGGCCTATAAATAAAACCTTTAGTAGACCAATAGGCTAGATAGACTGAATATTTTTTTACGTAGGCTTAAGTCAGGAAGCTCAAAGCCTAGCCCAGCCTGCCCCATTTACACCCCTAGATGCGGTCTAACATTCGACTTTAAGCCACCGCTAATGGGAGAATATCTACCGATGCATTGAGTTTTCGGTACATCTTCCACTCACAATGTGACATGTGTTGTACTTTTTGTCAAATCACTCTCTCACCTGATTTTAAAATAAATTATTTATTAATGATTTGACAAAAATAAGACACATGTCACATTGTGAGTGGTAGATACACAAAAAATTCAGTACATCTCGTAGCAGTGAAGAAGTTTTCCGCTAATGGATATAACGAGAAGAGTATCATTAAAACTCCTGCCTATTTGAGTGATTACCTACTACGTTGATTCACATCAGGATAGTTTAGGCATATTTAGTTTGGGAAAAGTGTGTATAATTTTGAAGGATGTAAAGTTGTGTCATTTTAAGAGAGAGAAAGAGATAGATAAAGGAGGAGAGAGAGTTGACAAAAAAAATAAAGTTGTGGGTCCCACCTCTTTGTGAGAGTGAAATGATGTAAGTTGTGTAATTTAAAAGTATAGACACTTTTCCTATTTAGTTTATTTAAACATTTCAATTCTAGCATTTAAATTATTTGCGCTATCTATATTTCTCAATATCTTAGCATAATTATCTTATTATACTATTTGAATTCAATAGCTTGGGGATACATAACAGAATATACATGAATATTTTTTCCGCTAAACCTCCTTCCTTCTCCCTCTTCTTCCACTTTCTTCCCTTATCCCTTTTATTCTTCTTAATGAGTCCTTAAATTTCCTATTATATTGGTGCTTTCAACGAGCCATGGCTGACAACACATGATTATGCAAAATCACACAACAACTTCAAGACTGCAAAATCACTGCCAACTGACCACTACTAATTCATCAATCTGGAGGTCATTGTTCACCGCCGTCTTGAATCTTTTGAACTAGCTCAAAATCAGCGCTTTGAGGAAATACAAGCATAGTTTAATGTATTATTGATCCCTGCTCAACAATATGCAGGGTCAAACCCCTTTTACCTCAAATGATCTTAATGTGGATTTTTTTTTTTTTTTTTTTTGGTACATTAATGTGGATTTTTTAGATAATGCCCCAATGTACTGTTGGAATTCTTATAAAATTCAAATGTTATGAATAAGAAGTTGGGCAAGAAGAGATATGTCTTTTGACTTTTAAACAGACATAACTATTCACGGGTGAACATATATGATTTTTGACTACCGAACAAGCATGACTCTTCACTGCCAATAAGCACCATTCATCGTGATCAGTCATGGTTTATTAATATGGAAGGAAATCAGAAAAAGTACGAACTTTTCTGATTTCTCTCCCATAGTGAAATTCCTTCAAAAAATATTTTGTATTCATTTGCATTTATTCTGTGTGATTGATCAGCGTTCGTTGTGTCCGCCGCCGGTGTTGTTTCTTTCTATAATGCCATCGTCGAAACAAAGGTAACCCGTTCTATCCTAATGTCCACGAACCTTAAGCGCACCGTTGAGAGTGTAAAATTGCCTTAAGGACACAGTGTCTAACAATGGGCTCGGATTTTCCTTTGTTGCATTTAACATGTTTTCGTATGGTATGATTTAACTTGTGTTATTGCATGTTCCAATTTCTTGTGTGAATTTCATGGAACTGTGAATATTGTCGAATTGATTTCTCTAACACATATTAACCCTTCTCAATGATTTTGTCATCATTTTTACTAACAATCTTAAGACAATATTGTCCTCTCTATGGTGCGCAAGATTCATGAATAATTATCTTCCAAGATAGAACAAATTACCTCTATTTTTTCTACAAAAAAAAATAAAAAAAATAACCTCTATTTTTGTGACGACACTTTCACATAAAATAGCCTCATTGAACTCTACATATGTCTGACCAATCGAACTAGAGTAATAAAATGTAAATGCAAAGAAAAAAAAAACTCTTTTTAAAATTATGATTGTCTATCTATTTATAGAAAACATAGAGTTATGATTGAAAAGACATTCATTCAAAGATAAAGCAACACATTTATTCGGCGATGAAATGACATATCTTTTCAATTCAAATTTCTTATTCGTAAAAAGAATCAATTCGAATAATCCCCCACATGAATAAGACATTAAACTATCGAGACCATATATACCAATATTTATGACATCACAGGAATTATTTCCCATAATTAATAATATAACAATCAATTCAAGCCATAAATATTTCTCATTTTTCATACTTGTCATTTCTGTTACACAAACAGAAATCAAATCCAATTTAATTTACATAAAATTAAACCAAACAAATCAATCTAATGATTGATATCAAATTACCAAAAATTATGATAACAATACCCAATAAAAGAAATTACTAATGATTATTTATAATATTGCAATTTCCAAGGTTGTTAATTAAAATCGCATTTCAACTCGTAGAATCGTACGATACTGCTAGTTTTACTCTATGATCGATTTAACTCACTTCTAGGATTGCAACCAGCTGAGATAGCAGCGTCAAATCACAAAAATGGTTCGATCCAACCATGCCGGATGATTAAAAAATAATACAAGAGAATCTTTACGAACAAGCTCAAAGAAGAAGAGAACAGACAAGCTCAAAGAAGAAAAAGAAGATAACTACTGCAACATTGTACGCTTGCTTGCCATCACGCTCGGGGATTCAATTTGGAATGTCATACCAAGATGGCGGCACAAGAACTTTGCTGGTGAGTTGGTGGGTGACAAAAAAGGCTAAGGTTTTTTGACATGGCCAAATTAAGCCCAAATAAAAAAGTCCAATTGGATTTTATCTTGTTACATTTTGTTACCACTTACCAGAGACAGATTGTTTACATGTTTATACAAAATTTTAAACAGATGAGAGAACATAGTAACATACTATCACATACATAATATATTAATTAAATATAAAAGATATAATGTAAAATAAAAATAACAGGAATGAGTATTAAAGAGTTTTAGTTAATTAAATATTTCTCATACTTAAAATATAAAATATAATAAGGTTAACCCATATTTTTAGAAAAAAAACACTTTTAAAAATTTACGTGATTTTAATACTTAATATGCACAGGTACAATTTTACGATTCATGTCGATATTGCGATTTACAATCTTTTTATTTCCTTTCGATCTTAGGTAAAATTTTGATCTTAACAATATTGACAATTTCAAAATTCTAGTTTTCAAGAAGCAGAACAAATTTCTAAATTTATAATCACAAAATAAGATTAATAATACAAATCATCAACACATTGTTGATTTAATATAAGTAATGTGATCTTGAATTTTAATGACAGGGGAATAAAATAAGTTAAAATTGTCAAGTCACACAAATCAAGAAGAAACCACTTAATAACTTTGAAAAATGCAATACAATGTTACATATACGTAAATTCAAGAATGGTAAATATGAAAGATTGAAGGAAACACAAATTAAATATAATTTGAAGTTTTGAAGCACGAAAACCGGAAACAAAAGATGTGTGTATTAAAAGGTATACCCAGTAACGGTACACATTCAATTCATGAGTGAAGAAAAACATATTATGGTTCTACACGTTGTAGGTACAAGACGTAACTTTTATACAAGACGCAATTGAATTTTTGGGTAAGCACGATTGAATATTATAATTCTATAATATAGATACTAGACACAAACATAAACACAATAATGGAGACACTCCTTGCCCTTTCGATCACTGCCTGACTATTACAGTATATGCACACTTCAAGCATTGGTTTCGACTAGTTCAGAATTTTTTCAAGGAAGTTACACAACCACTCAGCTATACCACCGACTCTATCCAAGGCAATAAATTTTACTTCATGATCAACCTTGTATTACATGTTTGCTTGGTGATTTTCAAGACATAACACCCCCACCAGTGGCGAAGCCACTTGTATGTCAGCTGGTGCCTTGGCACCATCTAAACTGGTATAAATTTTCTTCAAAAGTTATGGTACAGCCTTAATACTGGTTGAATTTTTAAAAATAATATAACATTGGCACTGATTGAATTTTACGTGGTGGGTCTTTTGGCACTGACTGAGTTTTTCTTCTAACTCCGCTACTGAACCCACCAAGTGTATACACATATCCACTTGTGGATTTGGTATTAATAGAGTCGGTGATATAATTTGCTTCAAATTCAGCAAGATACTTTGAGAAATGCAAAGCATGGTCTTGCTGTATTAACACGTATATCTGAGACCTCGGACTTATACATAAGGAATTAATATGCACTACAATTGAGTGCATATCCAATGAACATGCAGTCCACTGTCTTCGATTCGATCTTAACTCTTTTTGGTTTCGAAATCGCAACTTTTGCCAAACACCCCCGCACTTTAAGATAATTCAAGGTAGGCTTTCTTCCTTTCCACATTTCATAGGAGATATTCTTTGTTTTCTTGTGAGATACTCTATTGATTATATAACCACGGAGACTAGGTAATCCTAATTCTAATCCTTATGATATCCTAGGTAGTTTCATATTTAATTTGCTATATGTGATATTGATTTTTTTTAGTAACTTTATAGGTTAATTATATGGATATAGTTGGGAACTTTATGGTTTAAAATTTTAACCCTAGAAAATAATAGAATTAATTATTTTTGGGAATAATCTTAATGGTAATAAGTGGAGATAATGGATTATATATAGTATAAATTTTACCTTTGATAAAATGAGGGAAAATTGATTATGTGCAATAAAAATCTTATTGAATAATTGTGTAAATTATGATTTTGATACCCTGTAATTAATGAATAATGGATATGATGATTGGATTATGTTAATGATGATTGGATTGTGTATAATAGATAATTGATATGATGATTGAATTTGGGCTTTACCTTTAATAGATGTTGGATATTTAAATTATGATATTCTTGAATAATTTGGAAAATTATGATACCCTTGAGCAACTGATATAGAAAATATAGAAAAAATTTCAATTATGAGAATTGTGATAAGATTAAATTTTATTGATTGTGTGTGATTGTAATACAATAATGGTGGGAAGATAGCTTTTGGGATAATACCTCCTGAAAGTGATGAACACAATCTTTGGGCTTTATGTCTTTAATGTTACGTGATGTGAAAACGATATTATCATCCCAAAGTGATATATGGTAACAGGGTTTCTCGAGTTACTAGTAGCAACTTTGAGAAGAGGTGTGCACACTAGTATTTGATATTTTGATGATGGCCAATTTTTATTATACGTGGCTAGTAATAGGGTTTCTCGGGTCACGGGGTAGACTGACAACAAGGTTTCTCAGGTCTATCATGGTTCTCTTCCAACTAAATTCACTAAATGGACTGAATGAATTAAATTAAATTAGATAAATCATGGAAATGACCTATTTTGATTATGTTTTGATTTATGATTATATTTATGGTATTTTGGATTGAGATTACCAGTTTTTGCTAATTGTTTGTATTTGTTTTTGTGTGTTGCAATAATCCTCCGGAGAAGCAGATTTTCAGTGAAACAAGTTCTGAAGATTGGGGCTAATCGTGAGGTAACGTCAAACATTTCTAACTAATTCAAAATTTTACAATTTTTATGTTTTGGATTTAATAAATGTTCAAGATGTATAATTTAGAGTTAAACCTCATATTCATACATTTACATTTGAAATCTTAATATTTATGAGTGTAATAAATTTAGCCTTGTATTTATCCATGTTAAAGGTGCGGCGGTAACATTTCCCAAAATTGGATTTAGATTGATTTTTGTCGTAGTTTTATGGTCTTAACAATTGATTGCAAATGGTTCTTGGCAATATATTATCGGGAAGGATATTGTGGCAACTAAGTTGTGTTATTGCCAAGTAACTACCAATCAATTTCACCGTTAGATCGATTATGTTGATCCAACGGTTGTATTTATTTCCATCTTTGTATGGTCATGATTTCCCATATTTAAAGTGAAAGCATTAAATATGGAAAATCATGACTATACAAAGGTGAAAATAAATATAAAAGATTAAATTTGGGAAATCATGACCATACAAAGATGGAAATAAATATAACCGTTGGATCAATATAATCGATCTAACGGTAAGATTGATTGGTAGTCACTTGATAGTAACACAACTTGGTTGTCACAATATCCTTCCCCATATATTATTATAAGAATATTTTTAAAATTATTAGAAATTTAGGATGTTACAATACCACCACACGATCTGATTTCCTAGTTATACATGTATATGCGTGTAACCAGGTGTGTGTTTTACATTGCCATTGATTCTAATTAACTCGTTTAATGTAGAATAATTAATGTATTAAAAGAGATAGTTAATTGCCTTAACCTTCTACCAAACTAGCCAGTCCAGTTTAGGCCTCAAGTCTAATGAAATATTCCAATCAACAATTCGTAACGACCTCAAGACTCATTAAAAAAGGAAGCTAGCTAACTCCAATCAACAACATTAACATGTATATAACAAAACCCCTGATCATTATTATTCTCCCTCTGGTGTCTTCTTGTCAATTTTAGCAATAATGAATACTAGTGCTGTGTATAGTGCTAGTACTCATTGAGTGGCAATTTGGGATTGGGAGGCATGTTCCTAACTCCTTGAATAATTAGCAATTTAGCGGAGTACAGCAGTTTATTTGCCATTAATAGATATTCTTTAATTAGCAGCAAGGTATTGGTCTATAGTACAGATGTACCCTGAGCTTAGCTAGGAAACATTGTATTATGGCAGCGATGAAAGATTTATTGACCCCAGAAAAATTGGCACCACATTTGTGTGGCCCAGGTGACTTCCAATTATTCACAGGGACAAGGATTTAAAGGGTTACGTTTAATCATGTTGGGCACTTCATGAATGGATGAAATGAAGGATCTATCCTAAAATCAGGAATTTAATTCCATGAAAAGCATTTCCACGGTTGATATTGAGAAGAGCTAGCTTCATGCGAAGCGTGTCTGGTGGATATGGGTCCATCCTCCAGTCATTAAATGTAGAAACAGATAGAACTGAAAGCATGAAATATAATAGGATTTACACTACCTTACCTTCGAATGAATTTTAGAAATAGGTAATTTCGTGGCATTGTATTTTTTCAAAATATATACCAATATTTATGTATATTGTCTGACCTTAAAATTTTGCGACCTCGTGCCCATAGTTATTAAAAATAAAAATTTGGGATATCGCGTGTATCATTTACCGTTTGGGGTATGGATGTTTAATATGGTTAAGATAGAAAATCTCTATTATACTACTTGCCAAAAAGAAAATCTCTATGATAGTAATCAATATCTACCACCGAACTCAAAGTTATGTGCGTATTTAAATCCTTTGTGCTTTCTTTTTCAGGCTAACATCACGAGATCTTTGACGTGATTTTTTCTTAGAAGAACAATTTTTTCATTCTAAGATCATATTTACCATTGGGCCTTTTGGAGGGGGAAAAAAGCATACAAGAATTTCCCCTTCAACACAAGTTCAAGATAAGACAATCTTAATAATAATAATAATAAAAAATCTAATCTAAAGTGAAGGACTTTTTTTAATTAATGACACAACAATTTTCTATGGGGTTAGAGTAAGGTTAAATTATTATGTAAGTCTTTATAATGTTTAAATAAGTTCTTGTATTTTTAAGGTATATAACTTGAGTCTTTATAATTTAAAAATATAACTTGATCTTTATTATTAGAGCGCCGTTGTTGTGCTTTAATAATAGGTAGAATTCAAGGATTTAATTAATTTAAAAAAAAATTATAATTATAATTTATAGTTTAAAAAAGTGTTAACTGGATATCTATATATATACCAGTATTCTAACAATAGGGATTGAATTAAAAACTTCTAAAATTTTAGGATTCAATCATAAACTTTTAAAATACAAAGACATCTTCAATCATAGTAAAAAAGAAGAAGTAAAATACAGGCACTTATAGATTAATTTAACTTCAAAAGAAAGAAAAAAACTCTTGTATAGTATTATAATAAATGGACAGATATCCCAAAATAATTTAGCAATTCATTCAGTATTCAGATTCACAAGAGTGTGAACTGATGAAGGGTCGCACTCGCATTCTTTCAAAGCACATGAAATTATTAGCTAGCACTAGGAATACTGCATTTGTCAATTTTCATTTAAATCAACTCGTCGCATCCTAAGTTCCTAACTCTTTGAGTAAATTCCAGGTGTCCTACGTAGTTTTTAGCCATTTGAGCCACACAATAGGAAACCCGACCCAGAAATCTTGCTATTTAGATATACACATAAAAAAAAATAATCAATCAATCAAATGCGGCGAGTGATGGAAATTTGGTAAGAAACCAACTATATATGCAATTCGATCCACATATAATAGACACCCGTAAAATTTAAATTTAAATAAAGAATTTGGTCGCGTAGTGTGCCACTTAGAAAATTTTGGACCATGCAACTCTTCTCTCTTTTTCTTTTGGGTTTCTTTAGTGCCATGTCACCCGAATTATGGAGAACTCGGTGACGTCAAGAATCAAAATTTCCATATGAATTAGAACAGATGCAAGGCACTAAACGATAAAAGCAATCACCCCCAAATCATAATCACCAAAAAACTTATTTTGACGCCTCGTTCTTGTCCTTTTTTGTGTGCCTCTATGGGCAGCCAAAATCAAACCCTATAGAACGCATTTAACATTTACATACCGATTACTAATTACACGCTGAAGCCAGAGCCATTGTCAATCGAGTTGTTTTGCCATTACCTGTCACAAGTAATTCATTTGATATTAAGCATGTATATAAAGTTGTGAAATTAGGAAATTAATATTTTCATGTTTAATATAGTCCTTGTCATGAAAAAAAAATCTTTCATTGATTCATTAACAAATCGATAATTATAGTAAGCTTATGAAACATAATAGAAGAATTGATTATTTTAACTGTTGATTCTTGATCTACAGATTAATAAATGAATAATGGTTGAAATTTTTCACAAAATATAATCACATATATTTTCATGAAATTTACATATAAAAGCACCAATTTTTAAAAAATACTTTTATACATGTCAATATTTTCTTTTGTTAAACCAATAATCGCCTCGAGTCTTTGAGCTAGCCACCAACATAAATTCCCATATATGGTCTTACCAAAAATAAAAATCAAACATATATTACAGTGACCATACAAATGAGAAAAAATAATAATCACACGTGCATGTAAAACAGCGCTAATCACTTGATCCTTGTTGACCTTCAAAAATATCTGTCCTAATTTTGATGTAAGTCATTAATTAAGTCATTGAAAAATGGTGAAACGCAATTAATGCTAATCATGGGAGATACCCTAAGGTAATAAATATTTAAACATTCATATTAAGTTTGATATATGGCGCAGAAACAGAAAGAAATGGAATATATTATTTTGCTTTATTCTTCTAAATTTCATCTCTTTTAATTAAATTAAAATATACCATATCTTGTTTTATTTTATTTTAAAATACATCTAATATAAAATAAAATTAATATATTCTATTTCTTTTTGGATTTAATATTTCTCATGTTACAGTAAATAATTTTATTTTTTGCACACATAAAAGTATGTGAGTTTCATGTGGAACCATTTGAGGAGAAGGGAAAGAAAAAAAATGAACCTCACATATTTTCTTTTGAGTGTGTAGTAGATAAAATTATTTCCAACATGAGAAATTTATTTCTTAAAAACAATACATAAGATGTTATCATTTCTCGTCATGCCCCGTATTTATATTTTAAATCTCTGAACTTACCACGGAGAAGTCCAATTATACGTAATAAAGGTTGTGGTCACTCATCAGTCATCACAATTCACGAACCCCATATAAAAATGTTTTCTCCTTCTCTCTCATTGGACTTTTCTTTTGTTATTTTTAAAAAATAATAATAAAAGCACAAATAAAGTTACATGTATATGTTTAGCCCCTTATATGAGTTCAATAATATTCGAACGGAACTAATTAAATTGATAGAAAACGGTAAGTTTTAAACTCTTTCACCGCACATGAAGTTTACCTTATTCTTAACGGAGTGTGTGCTCACAATTTAAAACATTTATTAAAAGAGTTTAAAACATTTAATTCTAGTTAAAAATAATTTTGAAGTGAAGTAATTTATATATAAAACATTTATTAAAATATATTTATAGTAAAACTTAATATAAAATTTTCAATCTAGCTAACGTAAAAGTCATATTTTAATTTTATACAACTAAACATGATTTGCTTCTTTTACAAAATCACTTTTTCTATTTGTAAATTAATAAATGGGTCTGATCTCTAGGTTTTTCCAATCACACGCCCTTTTTACCGCCTAACCAAGCAGCTGCAAAATTATATAAAGCAATTAATTTCACCTTTTAATGTTATGAAACCGGTAGATACCAATAAGAGTCATGAAATCAGAGGGTGACATTTGTGTTAATCACGAGGAGGACTTTGAATCTAACTGTTCACGTGTGATAGTCAAAAGCAATAATGAGATATATAGCGCAACAACACACTGAGGTTCGATCTACCCGTAAATTATTTCACATTGCAAAACAATAATTATTTAATTTCATTAAAAAATTGAAAAACATCAATTATTTTTTTATAACTTTATTCTTATCTTTCAATATCTCTATTAAATAAAATGAGACAGTATTAATAAATTAAGAGAGCAACATATTCAAATTAAATTAAGTTTTGTTAAAATATTTTTTTTGTTCTAATTAAATTTTTGTACAAAATTTTGAGTGACAATTATTTTAAAACAAAAGAAAACACTTATCTCTAATGTGACAGTGCATGAACTCACCCCATGTAACACTTGTCCTGTTATAGTCTACAGCTCATGAAAATTTGGTGACCAATAATGGGGGTGATTCAGCCGAAGGTAACCGGCGGCGGAAAACTTGAGAGCAGGGTGAAAGTGAGCTGAGTTGACTTGGTCCGATAGCATAGTATGAGTCTGTTGGTTTGGCCTGACCTGATCCATTTATAGAATAACCAATTGATTGGTCTGGTCTATTAGTCTGCTAATTTTTAATTTTCAAGTAGAACCATGAACCAACTTCACAAAATACTCAAATTCTGTTGTTAAAATAAAAATCGTAATTTCAACGTCTCAATAGAACCATGAATCACAACAACAACTTATCACAATCTACATTTAAGTCACTTTTAAAAGAAAAATGCTCAAACTAAATAACATATATTTCATCATATCCAACAAATCAATCCATACTATGTAAATTAAAATAACTTTATAATTCCAAAAACACATTATGATACTTGTAGTAGACAAAAACTTCTCGTCATTTTCTCTCCCCTGCAAATACAATTCCAATGTTACATAAGTTGGCAAATAATTTGGAAATGTAGAAAACAACAAATAAGATTAAAGAATAAAAAGAAAATAAGATTAAGAAACAAAATCCTTTTTATACCTTTTGTTTTTTTTCAAGCCATACTTATTACGTTCCAATCTCCACCACATATTAAAGCTTGGATGGTATTTTCAGCCAAGCTAGAATGATAAGTATCAATAACTCTTCCTCCAATATTAAATGTTGATTCTGATGCTACAGTAGAGATTGGTACAGATTTTATGCCCCTTCCAAAAGTGATATTCGTGGATATTGAAACTAGGTCCTTCTACCACCTATTTAGCTCACATGCACCAACTGAGCTATCACTATTTTGTACTACTATGAATAATATTATTTTATTTTATTTAAAACAAATAATATGATATAGGCTGGCCTATAGGCTTATAGGCCTGACATGTAAAAATAAATAAATCTATGACCTACTTCCTAAATAGGCTTTTTTAAAAATTCGAGCTTGTTTTATTTGTCTATATATAGTTGACCAAGCCTAACCTGATATAAGCTAGGCCGTAGGCCTTTATAGGCCCGCCAGATCCAATTTCACTCGTACTTGAGAGGATGCCTAAGAAATGATTCGAAAGAGGAAGAGGAGCTAATAATGGAGACGTTATGAGATATAAAATTATTCATGTATTTTAACTCACTAACATAAGCTTGTGAAATAATTGATTTATTTGGAAAGAGTCATGTGAGCAGGGTGGGAACGTTTGGAATTGGGAAAGGAAAAGGAGAAGGCATTTTTCTACACGTAACATGCAAATAAGTGACGGGGTGGCCCGAGTATTAATTAAAGAACTACATCACACCAACACGGTACAATAATGCGTTGAGTTGGCACTCAATGTTAGATACATGGCTTTTGTGGACCCCAGAATGCAACATCTTGGATATTAATCATCATCGATTCACAGTTTCACAACGTCTATGCAATAGCATAGCTTTGACTATATCTCAATGCATGAAAAAAAATCCCCTGCCCTATATATAAAGGATCTCCATATTCTGATTTCATTCGTGGCAGAGTGTGACACAGAGATTAAACTTAGAGCTAGCTTCCCTTCAAATCTTCCTTCTATTCTCTCCTTTCAATCAAGGGAATATTTCTCGGATATTCCAAAACCATGGCTCACGACACTCCTTTGATTTTCGCTGTTGGCATTCTAGGTAACTACACACAGAAAGCTCATTCGCATTCTCTTCTTTTACAACATTTCCATTACTAATTTTCTATCTCTGTCTTCCTTCTCGAGAGAACTAACTAATTAAGGTTCCAGACATTAACTAATATAATTTTCTTCCTTAATTTCTTGTGAATGTTGTAGGTAACATTGTCTCCTTCATTTGCTTTCTAGCACCAGTGTAAGTATCCTTACTTCTTCCTTAATTTAATCCACTTGTTCATTTCTATATTTTTGTGATGCTTAACAAGGATTAATATTCACAAAGCAATTTTACTAATATCAAAATCTAAATCTAAACACATGCATGCATATTTGCAGGTCGACGTTTTATCGAGTTTGTAAGAAGAAAACAACCGAAGGGTTCCAATCAGTTCCATATGTGGCTGCACTCTTCAGTGCTATGCTTTGGATTTTTTATGCCTATATAAAGAAGGGTGAAATACTAATTATCACCATCAATTCATTCGGTTGTTTGATAGAGACAATTTACCTTGTCATCTATATGACTTATTGCTCCAAGAATGCTAGGGTGCGTATATATATGTAAATACATCTTTAAGCAGGGTATATATATATTAATTGAATGTAGCATTCAATGTGTCTCTGTCATTAATTATATATGATTAACATTATTTGAGACTATGATTGGACTTGCAGATCTTCACATTGAAGCTGATTTTCTTGTTCAACTTGGGGGGAATTTTCTTGGTTGTTCTTCTAACCCACGTTCTAGCAAAAGAACGAACAGCCCGTGTCGAGCTTCTTGGATGGATTTGTGTAGTACTTTCTACCAGTGTTTTTGCAGCACCTTTAAGCATTATTGTGAGTATATAATTATAAGATTAATTATTACTTGACACAATTAGCTGAATACCTCTTGTCATCTGTTATAGGTTGATATATACTCACCATTAATCACCATGCATGCATGGTTAATCCTGTTCCATTTCAGAGAGTGGTTATTCGCACCAAAAGTGTAGAGTTCATGCCTTTTACTCTTTCATTTCTCCTCACAGTAAGTGCAATTACGTGGATGGCATACGGTATTCTTCTGAGAGATATCTTTGTTACAGTAAGTACTCCATGACAAATGACAAATCATTTTGATTCTGGGACATGCTATTTTGATTGGTTTTTATGTCTATATGGATCGATAAATAATAATATATAATTTTCCTTTTTCCTTTTTTCTGGACAGCTTCCAAACATAGTGGGTATTGCGTTTGGAACAATTCAAATGGTGCTCTATGCAATATATAGAAAAAACAAGCCCGTAAGCGATCAGAAGCTGCCAGAACAGAAAAGAGATATTAATGATGAAAACGTCAATACAACAGTGACTAATGTGAATCAGGAAGTGATTCCTCAACCCGTTGATATCGAGATTGGAGAAAAGCAAGTTCAGCAACCTGAGAAGCAGTAGGACCAAGTTGCTAATGCTTGTGACCAGACAGAGCACAACAACAGAACATGGGAAGACATTCAGCTACAACAAGAACAAAAGGAGAGTCAAAAAGTTTAACGAAAAGCTACTACACATAATTATTGTTCCTATTTTATGTAATTTCTGTTCTCTTTAATTCCTGTTGTTGAGCATCCAAATATTGGTAAAGCAATTGTCCCCAAATGTTATTCCAAGCAGCTATCGCAAGCCAGTGAAGCCACCATTAAGTTTGCACTTAGTTATGATAAAAGATTTTAGATTTTCGGTCTATTATTTAATTATTATTTTTAAATATATTATAATTGTTAAATGTGCCAAAATCAATAACTAAGATAAAGATAAAGGCTTCTTAATCTTATCCAATAGTATAACTTCCGTCTTGAAAGTTTTTAAATGTTTTTATACGATATCCACGATTCCTATCAATTTTTAATCCAATATACAAATGGATTGGTTCTGTTATATTAGCTATATGTTATGTATTATCAACGAGTTCTACAGAAAGTGGTAAAATGATGTCTTGAGCAGTTACATATCCAGCACCCTTGAAACAAATAGACGCGTCCCGAGTTCCATACAGATGACTTTTCAATACAATTTCTTTCAAATTCATTAAAATGTCATGTACTGATTCTTGAATACTCGCTATGGTAGAATATTCATGTGGTATCTTTTCAGATTTTGCACTTGTGATACACGTCCCCTCTATTTCTCCGAGCAAAACTCTTCACATTGCAATGCCTATTGTATCGGCTTGGTCTTTCATAAGTGGAGAAAGAATAAAACGTCCATAATAAAGACACTTACTATCTACTCTTGATTCAACACGCTTCCACTGTAGTGTCCGAGTAGATACTTTTACTTTCTCTCAAACCATAGTAATATATTTTCTTATCATCAACCCTTTAAAAAAAAATTTCTCTTGAATTTGAAATCTCTTCGATTTTTATTTTTAGTTTTACACACGTCTTTTTTTTTTTTTTTTTTTGAGATCTACATCCATTATGTGGCATAGGGGTTACATTCCGTATAAAATTTAAGACTATACCACTTCTACGAATAGCTCTTAATGCCGCATCTCTTCCGAGATCGGGACCTTTTATCATGACTTCTGCTCGTTGCATATCTTGATCCGCTACTATTCTAATAGCATTTCCTGCTGCAATTTGAGCTGCAAATGGCATTCCCCTCCGTGTACCTTTGAATCCACAAGTACCGGCGGAGGACCAATAAATCACCTGACCCCGATCATCTGTAACAGTCACAATGGTATTGTTTAAACTAGCTTGAACATGAATAACTTCCTTTGGTATTTTACGAGCATGCTTACACGAACCAATACGTCCATTTTTACACGAACCAATTTTTGGTATAGGTTTAGCCATATTTTTTATGATTTCATATTGAAATTATACTATTTTTTCTTTAATCTAAATTTATTTTATCTATGCATCTGGTTTTTAAAAATAAAAAGTTTTTTTTTGTGGAAATATTATCCTTGTCTTTGTTTATGTCTCGGATTTTAACAAATTACTATAATGTGTCCCCGCCTGCGGATCAATCGACATTTTTCACAAATTTTACGAGCAGAGGCCCTTATTTTCATATTTATCATTCCTTTACTTAATCGCAAATCTATTTATTGGAAGAAAATAAGGTTTATTTATTACATTTTTCCATTTTGAATTTCGAATTGTACCCCCCTCCTTAAAAAAATGAATAGAAGGTTCTCGTATAATTCGTATGTCAAAAAAATTACCATATATAACATAAAATTTCTCCGCCGATTCTTTCTAATCGAGCCTCTTGATCTGTCATTATACCCATAGAAGTAGAAAGGATTACAATCCCGATCCCTCCTAAAATTCTATGAATTCGTTGATAATTCAAATAGATTCGTAGACTGGGTGTACTGATTCGTTTTAAATTTAAAATAGTTTTATATGACCCTTTCCTATTTCTTCTATATTGTAGAGTTAAAACTAAAAAATATTTGTTGCTTTCCCTATGTTTTCTGACGTTTTCAACAAACCCCCCTAAAAGTATTTTCATAGTGTTTTCGGTAATGTTAGTAAATGGTATTTGAACCATTCCTTTTTTATTCATGTCAGCGTTTTGTATAGAGGTTATTATGTCTGCGATGATATCCTTGCCCATGATAAATGAAAATTATGGTTGCCCTTGACTTTTCATATAATCAACATGTTTTTTTCTCTATGTTTTTTCTTATTCCTTTTTTTATTTGGTTTTTATGAAATATTAAATGATATTAATATAGATATATATATCTATCATGGTCTCATTTTTTATAATACTTCGGGTTCTAGTGAAACTGTTTTAGTGAAATTTAACTGTCTCAATTCGTGGGTGATTGCACAAAAAATTCGAGTTCCTTTGGGATTTCCCTCTTGGTCAATAACAACCGCAACATTATCATCGTAGTGTATTATATATCATACCGTTACTGTGTTTGAGTTCTTTACAAGTATGTACAATTACAGCTCTGATCACTTCTGATCTTTCTAAGGACGTATTTGGTATTGCTTCCTTTACTACAGCACCAACAATATCACCAATAGAAGCATATCGTCTATTACTAGTTCCTATAATTCGAATACACATCAATTCACGGGCTCCACTATCATCCACTACATTCAAACGAGTTTGGGGTTGAATCATATAATTTTTTGGTTTGTTCTTTCCAGTTCAAAGGTTGAAGTGACAAAAATATTTTGTGTTAAAAAAAACCCTACAATTCCAATTTTTTTGTTTATAACCTTATCTAAAGTGACTGTAGAAATATTTTTTCCACATATATATATATGCAGGATCCTTTGATACTAAATCTTAATCGTTGATTTCGGTGAATCGAACAGTTATAATTTATTGTGGGCAAAAAAAATTAAAATATTACTATTTTAATAAATAATTACGAATACATAGTTGTTTCGAAACTATCTACGGATCTATTGCACTCATTCACGTCCAAATTAGGCGTGACTATTCATGCCTAAATTAGGCGTGACACCCAAGGCATTCACGCCTAATTTAGGCGTGAATCATCTGGTCTTGACACATGGCAAAAAAAGTCAACTTACGAACCATAAAACTTTGGAAAGCCATAACTTTTGACTCGGGTATCCAAATGAGGTAATTCTTTTTTTGATTCCACATAACTTTTTGAGATCTAAGCAATGACATATCATTTGATATATTTTATCTCTCACAAACACAATTCAATTTTGCAATAATTGTATTATATAGTGTATTACCAACAAAATTTTTAAAAATTATTATTAATAAGAAAAATGAATAAGTTGCCATTTTGAACTTAATTACGAATATATTGCACTCATTCAAGCCTAATAATGGTACTATAACATTAAATTCAAAATTTAAAATTCAAATAACCTCCAATAAGTTGATTGCATTTTGTATTTAATAGGAGTTGATTGTGTTTTGTATTTAATAGGAGCTGATTACGTTATAATTTTATGAGTTGGTTACAGATTGTCGCCAATTCAAATAAATTTGCTGGAGGTTTTTTGAATTTTGAATTTAATGTTATAGGAGTTGATTGCATTTTGTATTTAATAGGAACTGATTGCGTTTTGTATTTAATACAGTGTTTTAAAACCCCACCCCACCTCCCGGGTTGACCCGGGTCAACCCTGACCCCTCCCCTCTGAGGGTTGGGGTCACAAGTTGGACCCTATATGCACATCGACCCCTCCGACCCCCAAAACCTGACCGAGTTTCAGTGACTCCCGGGTCAGAGGGGTCAAAGGGGAGTCATTGCATGTTTTTTTTTTTAAAAGAAAATTCCATGAAACAACGTCGTTTTATTAAAAAATAAAAATAAAAATGCTTGCAAACCTAAATCTAATCGTTCTCTTCTCTCCAAACGATCTAGACTTGTGATATCTTGATAATTTGGTATCATTAGAATATGAATTCTGTACTTTGGTATCTTGATACTTTAATTAGGTTGTGTAATATTGACTTGCGGTTATAATTTGTGAATTATGTTAAGGATATTTTGAATCTTTGATGATTGGTGATTTGCTTTTTAATATTTTCATATAGGATATATATATTTATATTTTTTTAATATATAAAATCGAGTCAGCGTAGTGACTCCGTGACCCCCCGGTTGAACCCGTTACTCCTGACCCCTGACCTCGGCCGGGTCAATGACCGGGCCGGGTTTTTAAACACTGATTTAATAGGAAATTTGGTGTCATCTTATTTATAGATGAGTTAATCCACTTTGATACCATCTTTATAGTATCATTGTTGCAAATTTGAATTGTGTTTGTGAGAGATAAAATATATCAAATGAGATGTCATTGTGTAGATCTCGAAAAGTTATGTGGAATCAAAAAAAGAATTACCTCATTCGGATACCCGAGTCAAAAGTTATGACTTTTTAAAGTTTTACGGTTAAACTATTAATTTTTGTGTCACGTGTCAACACCAGACGAGTCACGCCTAATTTAGGCGTGAATGCCTTGGGAGTCACGCCTAACTTGGGCGTGAATAGTCACGCCTAATTTGGGCGTGAATGACTACAATAAATTCGAAAATAGTATCTAAATTGCAACCTATTCGTAATTATTTATTAAAATAGTAATATTTTAATTTTTTTGTGTGTCACACTTATTAATTAATTCTCATCTAATTGACAGAAATCAACGGTTAGGATTTGGTGTCAAATGATCTTATATATATATATATATATATATATATATATATATATATATATATATATATATATATATATATATGGGGAAAATATTTATCCTTTTAAAGGATATAAACTTATGTCATTTTAGATCTTAACCATTGATTTCTGTTAATCAACGGTTATAATTTATTAGGTCAAACTTAATGGGCCAAACTTATTATTAATTAATTAATAATTTTGATCCAATAAATTATAACCGATGATGGATGAAAATCAACAGTTAGGATCTAAAATGACACAAGGTTATATCCTTTAAAAGGACAAATATTTTTCCATATATATATAATTTACTTTTTATTTATTTAAACACATTTTTAATAAGAATACTAAAAGAATAAATTTATTAAATTTTCAATTTGAGTCTAATCAAGCTTGAGCTATCTGTGATTTAAAAATGAACCGAGTTGGATTTAAGAAGGTGGAACTAGAAGGAGATGCTTCTGAAGTATTCTCTTTGCTTGCTGATTGCAATGCAGCTTGTCAGCCTTGTATAGTGGCTAAGATACAAGCACTCATCAGTCAGAATTGAGAGGTAACGCTTTCTCATATTCCAAGAGAAGCTAATTCATGTGCAGATCGGTTAGCCAAGTCTGCTCTTCACAAAGATACTGGATTCTGGAGTCATAGAGTTATGCCGTTTCACCTTGCTCAATTATTTGATCATGATCTTCAGAGAATTTCCTCTTGTAGGGTATAGACCCTGGATAGTTGTTTTTATTTTTGGTTGTTTGTTTGTTTTTGTTTGGGGCTTCGCCCCTTAATGTTATAAAAAAATAAATAAAATGAACCCAGTTTTAAGTTTAGAAAATAATTAAACTTACTTTCTTAATTAATGATCTTATTCTTGATCTGAAAGGTTAAGTGGGTGTTTGAAAGACCTTTTTTCAAAAGAAAAAGTCTCTTATAGCAACTTTGGAAAAAGTAGAATTAAAAAAAAAAAACATCATTTTAACATTTTATCTCAATTTCAATTTCAAAACAAAGCATCATTTTAACATTTTATCTTTGAAAAATGTTAAAATGATGCTTTGAAAAAGTCTCTTATAGAAACTTTGAAAAAAAGTATAATTAAAAAAAAGTTAAAATGGTGCTTTGTTTTGAAATTAAGATTTCTTGCTTCTGAAAAAAAAATGAAAAGTGAAATAATTTTTTTAAAATTCATTTTTGCCCCAACCACTTGACCCGCTAACTTTACATACCTATTAAAAATTATTTATTAATTTAACATTCAAATATTTTTTTATTTATAAGTATTTCTTTTGCATTCCATTCAGACGTAAAATACTTATAACTTTTTTAAATAAAAAACCTTTCTAAAAATATCAAGTCATAAATTTTTTTGTTTTTTTAAAGCCCATCCAAATAGGTTTTAACATGTTATCAAAAAAAAAAAAAAATAGGTTTTAACATAGGCCAACTCAACTTAGCTCAACCCTTACATGAAAGAGAGAAGTTATTATCAATTTAGAAAGACATATTTTAAATAAATTGAAGATATAAATAAAATAATGCTATATCTCAGTAATTTTTTATAACTTTTTAATTACTTAAAATAATAGATAATAAATTTTAAAATAAGATTTTTTGAAACTTAAGATGTATAAAATATATTTGCTTTAAATAATTTACAAACTTACATAGAAGTTGTAGATTTTTCTTTTACCTTTTACTAAAATCACATAAATCCAATGAGTACAATTCAAGGTGGTGCACAAACTTGCCATACGGGTGTTGAAGTGTGCAGATTGCACACCTAAGCCCTCAAAGCGCCAAAATATGGCTGCCAAGTGCCTTGTCATTCAAATTGCATGGCTACACAACCAAAATATTAAAAAATTCTTTTGTTTGCATGCATAGGCATGTATATAATGCATGCCTAAGTATGCAAGATGAGCGCTAGCTTGAGCTCCGGGCTCATTAAAACAAGGCCTGTTTACTAAAGACCCGGGGGATTTATTGTTCCCCTATAAATAAGATTTGTTATCTAAGGTTAAGGATAGCTGGATTGCAAAATTACTCCCTGAAAAGCTTGAGAGAAGGGTAACTCTTACTTTGGTATTATAAACAACAAAACAAGTTTTTGTCACTAACGCAATCGCCGCCTTGTGCTTTTTGTTAAAAAAATCAAACCTAAAAAATATTGAAATACATTCATGTGGTTTGGGTTTGAATGGTTCGTGGAAAACAAACCTCATGAAGAGAGATGGTTTCTAGCTACCATGATCGAGCTGTGGGGTAACTCACAATCTTCATCACAAAATATTTTATTATTCATTCAAACCAAAACTCTTAAATTTTATACCTTAATTTCTAAATTTGGGGAATAGATGGAGATTTGTATATGATTTCAATTAAATTCAAGACTAAAATTTTACTTTCATTTCTATTGACCATAGTTTTAATTTTATTTCAAATTGAACACGCGAAATCTCCATGTAAATCCAAAGTCCAATCCAATAGGCCATCCTTTAAGACCCATATAATTAAGGGGTCATTCCCCTACACACTTAAAGTGAAACTTTTAGAATCTCATTCTATAGGATTTCACTCCATGCACTAGCACAACTCACACCTCATATTTATGTGAGTGTGCTTGCCTCATACATAGTAGAGCTCATTATAACTAAACAATTACGACTCATTATTGATGAATTTTCTCCATCTATAAACATCCCTTCAATTATTGAAGATGCACCTTCTACACATTATTTAGAGATGTTGTTACTCTGCACAAATACACTCAATGCCATTGTACCCTTATACAGATTTCTCCTTTGCTCTCAGGGCCTCACGTGAGATCACATCCGCGGTAATTCTCCATAGAGCCTTTGGTATCTATCATTACCTCTTAGATCATTTTTATATTGAAACAAATTTAATCTCACTTCATTAACAGTTCAGATGAATTGGATTTAAAGAATTAGTATTAAAATTAAAAAAATATTTAGAATGTAAATAAATTAAATAATTGAAACCAAACTAAAACTTTGTTAAAACGTTATAGACGTACAAATTTAGGCATTTTTTCAATTATATATATATATATATATATATATATATATATATATATATATATATAAATGGGTCAGGATCATTTTACATCAGTATAAATTATACTCTCAAAATTGACCGTTGATCCTGTTTACATCTAAGGGTTCAAAATTTTTAGTAATGTGAGTCATTGGATACAAGTAGATCAATGGTCAAGATTGAGTGTAAGACTTCTAACTCTTATACCAGTGTAAGAATATCCTACCCCTATATATATATATATATATATACTATTAAATGTAGTTATATACATACTTACGTATATATTGTATACTATCACAAATCCAACCCTAACTAAATCTTAAAAATTTCCTTTTTAATAGTTGATTGCACAACGTGATTTTAGTAACATTAGTTACAAGAAAAATTACTGCTGGGACTTGCTAGAAAAGATTGTATCTTGGCAAACGTGATACATTTTTTTTAACATAACAAGATGCTCAGATTTATGTGATGTCAAAATTAAAGCAGATGTGTCTAGGTCATTCATGTCACCATCAAAATAATTAAAATAACTTATTTATTCTTCTAATTTCTTGGACGAATCTGTAGTTGTGCTTGTGTGCGTGTTACTCGATATGAATTTTAATACTTCAAGACCGTAACAAGATATGAATTTTTTGGACAAATCAGTATTTGTGTGCGTCTTTAATCCAATCCATTGGTTGCAAAAAAAATTCTACAATCTCTTAGATCATCAATGATCATAATATTAAAGTTAAACGTGTTTTTGTCTTCACCTTTTTCGTCCGTTAAAACTGCATGTTTTGATAATTATACGGGTTTGATTGTCATTTTAAATGACATAAGTTATGTCATTTTAGAAGATAGATAGACACAGAAAAACAAAAATCACGGGAGATAGAAAGTATGTGGTTTTTTTTTAATTTAAAATTCAAATTTTCTGTGTCTGTATCTCTCTTAAAATGACATAACTTTCTGTCATTTAAAATGACTAACACTTTTCCCTAATTATACATGTTGTAATAAAAATGTGTCCTACCACAGGATATTTACATTCAATTAAATCTCATGTAGGCGCCACCGGTCACCGGATACTCACTCGCTTTTCCCATGATTCATATCCAAAGTAGTGGGAATATGGGTCCAGGCCAGGGTATACTCATATTCACCCTTTGCAATGGCAATATACATTACACAAAAGGCGCGTAGCCTTTTTCTATTAAAACAATAATGGGTTCATGCACTCGAACATAATATCAATATATGATATGGCTTTTTCAATATTATTGGTTCTTCAAAAATTAAGCTGACGTAATTTGTGAGCTGTATCATCACGAATTTTAATTTGTTTTTGTTTTGAAAAAAATTAAAGAAACCCTTATCAGTACATTACTGTTCAACATACACGGAAAAAAATCATCATTATCTTTATCTTCTTTTAAACTTTTATGTTTTTGGGGTCTAACACAGGTCACCGAGCTTTTCCTGCTAACACTTTAATATGTAATTTCAATCCAAAATCTTAAGGCGTTAGGTAGTGACTTTTTTAATGCTTTTATTTTATTTTCTAACATACTTCTATTTCCAAATCTGCGTAGAATCTAACACCAACTTGAAGTCTCGTTGAATTATTGAATTTTTTTATCTGATTTTCATCTATGTCGTACGGTTGGCGCTTGTCCTTACATGCTTTGTTGGATAACTAAGACAACTAAGAAAACACAAAACATAGAATATACTTTTATTTTATCTCAACCCTAAATCACATAGCTTTATATTCCTAGCTTTCTGCGAAGGTGGAGGAGAATATATATATAAATGTTGATATGGATAAGGGATTTGAGCTGTTTGTCAATATGTGTACTTTTTCTTTATTATGGAAATACAATACCTATATGCGAAATATTCACGCGTGTATTGCATGAGGCTAAATGTAACAAACTTCACACGGTGACATTCACTATCTAGCTGAACCCTAAAATTGAGAAGGAGTAGTGTGCATTGCGGCTGATACCTAGGTCATCAAGCAAAGGCCTTTCTTGTTTAAGTAAGAGCATATTCTCCATCATCAAACTGACCTTATTTTGTCCACCGTTCATTCCTCCTTTGTGCCAAAGGAGATGATATCTGAACCGTCAAATGTGATTGTACATTAAAAAGATACCCTATAGCTAGTTAGCTATAGTGCTATTCCGAATTTTACGATAGGAGGAGTATCTCTAAAACTTCTATGGAATCCTGCAAAAAAAAAAAATATGAATGGAAGCAAGTGGGTTCAGTCTCCATATAGTGTAGACTTTCTTCCAGTGCATTACAGTGCACAATGACAAATTTAGCTGTGTATCTAGTTTGAACTTAATTTGGTTCTAGTTGGGTCTTGGAAGTTTTTGAAAATTAAAACCCTTTTATGAAAAAGAAACTCAAAAGAAAGAAAAAACGAATATCTACAACGAAGGTGGCGTGCGGGACCGGGACCCCGGGACCAGGCCAATTATAGGATGTGTGCTATATGTAAAAGAGTTCCTTTTAAAACAAGTTAATGAATAAATGTAGTTGGAATTTTAGTGTCTTTGATTTCTTAGTTATTTCTTGTAGTTTTAGTTATCAAATTACTGTATCAAACAGTGCATGTATATATTGATTAATAATTAATCTATTTGAAGTAACATGTCATTAAGAAGCAAAGGAAATTGGACGGAGCAAGCATATCAAACATTGGAATAATTGGAAGATGGAAGTTACATCATTCTCTGCATTTGAAACTTTTTGGTGGCTGGCTGCCCAATTATCAAAAGGAAAAAAGAAACACGTTTATTAATAATATCGACATAAAGAGTAGTGCAAATTCATTTGCCTGTCGCTAACCATAGCTCACCTTCTTCCTTTTCGTGCACTATAAATAGGTTTGCATTCTTGCATATCTGACTCGTCCAATTTAGAGAGATATTTGAGATAGCTTGAACTGAGAGTTTGTCTTTGTCTGTGACAGAAATTTAGAGAGAGCATTTTCTCGGAGAGTACTATTATATTCAAGAGATGACAATGAACCGCGAGTCTTGGGCTTTTGTCTTCGGCCTTATAGGTAGATACTATGTCCATAGTTGATCATTTTTAATTCTTTCAGTACTAGCGACAATTTGTTCACAAGTGATGATGGATTTTTCTTTTTGTTTTAATAGGCAACATCATCTCCTTCATGGTGTTCCTTTCTCCATTGTAAGCGATCTCTTTCCTCTACCATACTCCTATGTGTAGGCTTTCTATAGTGTTATCCGTTGAAGCAATTTCGTTAACTACTTGAATATTTGCGTGCAGACCAACCTTTTACCAAATCTACAAGAAGAAAACTGCTGCTGGGTTTCAATCACTTCCTTATGTTGTTGCACTTTTCAGTGCAATGCTTTGGATTTACTATGCATTCGTCAAAAGGGAATCTGCACTACTTCTCATCACCATTAACACGTTTGGGATTGTTATAGAATCAATTTATCTTGCAATATTTCTCTTTTACTCCACAAAGAAGGACAGGGTATTTATCCTATAACCCCACGTTCATAATATTTTCCTTTTAACTTTTTTAACTAAAATTAAAACTTTTTTAATTATTATAATAACAACTTTTTTGGGGTTGGGATTATATATAGCTTTCTACCATCAAGCTGCTTCTCTTGCTGAATGTGTTTGGATTTGGAGCCATGCTTCTATCAACTCTTTACCTTTCAAAAGGAGCAAAGCGTCTTGCTATTATAGGATGGATTGCCCTTGTTTTCAACATAGGTGTATTTGCTGCGCCTCTCTTCATTATGGTAAGGTTTTCATAACGGTGTAAAACCTAATCTTATTATCAATCTTTTGCAATTTTTTTTTATACATGAGTCAGTGAAATTAATTTTTTATGATTAATATATGCAGAGTAAAGTCATAAAGACGAGGAGTGTGGAATACATGCCGTTTAATTTGTCCCTCTTTTTAACCATCAATGCTGTCATGTGGTTCTTCTATGGCCTTTTCCTCAAGGATTATTACATTGCTGTAAGATAAAACATTGATTCTTTTCTTCTTTTGGTAATTTGATTAAAAAAAAGATTAATTAATATTTGTATTTGGATGATATGCAGCTGCCAAATACGCTTGGGTTTCTGTTCGGCATAGTGCAGATGGTACTGTATTTGATTTACCGAAACGCCACGCCAGTGGTTGAAAAGGACCAAGCGAAGGTTCAAGAACTGAATGGCCATACAATAGATGTTGTGAAGATGGGTTCTATGGTCCCTTCTGACCCCAATTATGCAGCTAAAGTCTGATTTCCCCAATGAGAAAAATATGAATGTCGAAAAAAAAAGGGATCGATGATTTAAAAAAAAAAAGGAAAAGAAAAAAAAAAAAAAAACCTAAACGTACTTTACTGAGTAGGGTCACCTCTCATATCATGGAATATGCAAGAACAGTGCTACGTAGTCGCTGGTATAAGTGTTTGGTTTTATTAAATGCAAAGGTGTGGTTTAAATTTGTCTGTACGGATAGCTGTAATTGTCAAGCAGTCACATATATATAAGCAAAGACATAAACAACCTTAGCCTCTCTCGTTCGTCGGCCATATCACTCCCATGTTGTACTACTACTACTCCGTTACACGTAGTATATTCTCTTCTCAAAGTGTATCCCTCATTTCAATTCACTTTTCCTTGTATACGTAATCAATGTTCAAGTAATGAGAATTAATTATTTTAGTAATTTTGCTGCTGTCTTCGTCTATTGAGCGCACTTTTATTTAAATTTCCGATTTAATCATCATTATCCCTTTGTCAAATTCTATTTGTGATGAATTAATTCAACTCAAAAATTAAGTGAAGGCATTTTTAATAGTTTTATATATTTTTAACATGTCTCTTATACAAGAGCATACTGAACTTGAATGGTAGACAATGCATAGGTAAAATTATTTCTGCAGTCACTTTATGAACAGTATATGGTTATGATTTTTCACATTTAATACTTTCATACTTTGTATGGTTATGATTCGTCGCATTTAATATTTTTAAGTATATATATGGCAAGTATTTGATTGTTGCACATACAGCAGCTGCAGAAATGTAAATCCTATATATATAGGGCTTATCGTTTCTCAAGCTGTTTGAGATAATTTTATCTCCGTCAAGTAAATTATAACCGTATAAAGATGGATCAATGGTGATAAAGAAAGAGAGAGAAAAAGGAAATCATAAGCATTCAAAGGTGAATCAATTAATATAAGGAAATAAATAAATAAAAGGACGTAATTTTGGGGTAGCCGGAGATAAACTTATCTCAGGCTGCTTGAGAAATATTTTTTCCATATATATATATATATATATATATATATGTATATGCCAAGAAACTCCACAAAATTTAATTATTTATTAATTAAATTGGGACGGTAAGGCTCGAACTTATTACATCAAAGTTCTGATACTTCAATCTAAAAATTTAAATCGTTAAATGAAAGTTGTTTTAATGATTTTATATATCTGTTGTTATTTGTCAAATCATCTATAATATTAAAATGAAAGAAAGAGGAGGAGGGTTCTGTTTGCATTTTCATCTGTCATGGACAAGGAGGCAGATAAGCCCTCCTAAAAGTTAAAAAGAAAAAAATGGTATATCTTGATGACGGCGTCGTTCCAAGTTGCAGACAAAAACACAGGACACTATGAACTAATCTAATCTCATCCGAATCCATTTCATCGTAAAAGGGAAGGAGTTAAAATAAAGCAATTCCAATAATTAAAAATTACAAAACCTACACAGATTAGAACGCCAAAGCTATGAAGATTGAATCTTAATAAAAATTTACTTGCGAACCTTTACTGATCAAAATATCAACCCTGAGATATATAGGACAAAGTCAAAACAGAAGAAAAGTGCTTGTGAAAAGTAAAAGTGAATTGCTCGTGGCCAAGGGAACCCACATGTCTAGTTATTGTCTTCCCCTGCTTGAGCCTTCCCCTCCCCCTTTTCCATTTTTTTAATAAAAGAAAACACTTTTTTCTCTTTGTTTAACTATTGTGATCTCATACACTTTTTGCTCTTTGTTTCACTATTGTGATCTCATTCTACACAGCCAGGAAAAATAGTCGTTTCTCACTGAAATAGTAATTGTTCCGGATAGTTATTTGAGTGTTTGAGCAAGTGTACGTGTGTGAGATTAATTATTTGTATGCGCATAGCACGGGTATATTTTTTATAGAAAAAATTTGTTTAATTTTCCAAGAGGAGTATGATATTTTATTTTACTTTTATAATTTAGGGAGTTTGATATTTTGTTTCAAATGAAATGAAATTGGACAACTTATACTGCCTCTATAAAGAACCAAATTCACTCAAAAGTTTAAATTATTGGGTGACGGTCTTTTTGATGGTTTATAATACACTCTCTCCTCTCACACAAGAGCTCTTGAAGCGTGAATATTACACAGTCTCAATTTTTTGATTTTACCTTGTACTTACTTGATTTCTCTAAAAATTGAAAGACAGTGAAGATTAAACTTGTGACCTCGTGATTGCTGAAGCTCTCGTACTATATTAACTCACAGTTTAAGCTGTTGGACAAAGTCCTTTTTAATAGTTTATAACATCCCCGTCACTTCATGTTTCGTGGTAGCCTCCATTGCAAGGTAGACACCGTGAATGTCTCAAACTAAAAGGTGTACATTGAGGGGGGTATAAAAGAAGACAAAGTTGGGATTTGTATTATTTTCTTTTTTTACTTTCTATCAATTCTCCGAGGGAAAAGCTTGAACCTTTTGAGTATGTGTTGTTAATTTGTGTATGCTTTTTTAATCAAATGTTGCGTTCTGATCTAGAGACGAAAATTATGAAGGATTTTTTTTAAAGGCTCAAATTTTTTTATTTTCGGAGTGCGGGGATAAACTCAATTAAAAGGGAGCGGTAGGCGGAGGAAAATGCAAGGATAAAATGCACTAACGAAACGTGAAACGAAAAAATGGGCCACATAGAGAGAGAGAGAGATACTGCATCAAAGGATGACTATGCGTCTCAAGATAAGCATATGAAGGCTTTACGCAAATGAGTGAGCCAAGGTTGCTCTTAAAGTTGCCCATGATTGCGTTGATAGATAACCTTGCCATGCACAATACTTGGTCGACTTGTTCTCGTGCTCAAAGCAGGTGATGTAATAAACCACTTGTTAGGTACCTTTAAAGTATAAAGACCCTCTAACCCATTACAGTATTTGTCAATTATCAAACCCTGTCTTCTATTGCTTTATCTGTTTTTATCCGAACGTCAATGCAGTGATCGTCGATCATTGGGCATGGGTTGCCAATTCGACCTCTGAGATATGATTCCCTTGCTTTTCTTTCTTTCTTTTCTTTTCATAATTTAGTGGTTAATATCATGTCTTAGCCAATGATTGCTACATAATTCTGTCCTACATGTATATCATTTGGTTCTGATTGATTTGATTTATCAATGACTAGTCCTATACCGTGTGTCATGCATCAACTTTGTGGTGGACCATGCTTAGCTCATGAATCATATCTTAGTACCTTTTATGTCTTTTTTTTTTTTTTTTCTCTCCCTGTTTTGAACTTTTCCATCAGTTCAGTTTTCGGTGACCGGCATAGTTCATCTTAATACGTGTTTCATCCAACCCTATCATTTTGTACCACATTAATTAGAGATTTTATGTTCCTACTTTGCAAGTTCACCTTACTCAAATGCATCAATTTGACAAGAAGATATGTTCTATCTGATCGGTTGTCTCAAGTGCTCGTATGTAACCAATTTATTGAAATCTTATTTCAATTATTAATTCTATATATCATCAACAAGTGCCCAAAAAAAAAATATATATATATATATATTGCATGTCCTATCGTATCAGGCAAACTACTAAAGATAATTGGTCATAACACAACGCACTAATTAATGTTTATCCTTAATGACTAATGCGTGATTATATTTTAGGAATCAAATCACTTTTTCCTTCTTCTCATCTCTCTAGCTAAATGAATAATGACACCTCAAAAAAAAAAAAAAAAAACTACCAACTAAGAAATAAGTATTGTCAATCAAATATGCAGAGATTTTTTTATCACTAATTATTATTCAATTAGAGAAACGAAAAAAAAAAGACTGAAAAAGGAGACAGCAAATTTGAGTTCTAGATATTTTATTGGTTGGGTATCAATATTGTTTTTCAAATTTACGAAATTTCTTTAAATTCTTAAGTTTTGAGTTGAAAACTGTCACAAATTTCCTTTAGTCCTTGTTTCCCCCAACCCTGTGCCCGAAAAAAAAAAAAAAAAAAAAAACTTCTCTTTACGTGCCTTATTCATGAAAAGTTTACGTAGATGTTTATATAATAAAGACAAAATCTAACAGAAATGAGAGTAGTTTACTCAAAAAAATTGGCCCTAAGATAGATAGTCGTAAGATACTTTGATATCAATTATTGGTAATCAATTCAGGAGTACTGAAGTGCGTATTATTAATTAATCAATGATGAAATGGCTCCAGTTGTTCTCAAGGTTCGTCAAACTGTTTTGTTCGGCACAGACGCTGTACAATTTGTGTATGATTTGTTGTTCTCCTTTGCGGAAAGACTCTTATTAATTAACTTATAATGTAACTTACACATTACTTAAAATGGTATAACAATTGGTGTGGTGAGAGGTTTGGGTAATTTGAATGAGATCATAGTTAGGTTCAAATATCGGTACTCCTATCTATTGTATATAAAAAAAAAAAATTGATATTATTTAAGCTATGTTACCTGCATAGATGTGTAGCTTCCGAAATTTCAAAAGTAATTAATGTTAATAGAATTATTTTAAAATTTTATTTTATTTGGATAATGTAGAACAAAACCGTGTAATTGTAAGAATGTTTTTTTAAAACTAATAGACCCAGATGGTTAAAGTTGATTTTATAATGTTAATTGAAAATCACTGAACTCTGCCTTAAAATAGTTTCTCACCCAAGAAGGAAGTTGTGGGTACCATTAAAATTAATTTCAATTTTTACAGTTAAAAATTAGGAGAAGGATTAATTTACTATCAATTAAGTTTATTACTTCTTATCACTAAATTTTAATTATTAATTTATGTTAATTTGATGCTTATAATTTATTGGATGATATTTATTAATTAATTATTAATTTCTAATAAATTATAATTATTAAATTAAATAAATTTAACAATTAATATTTGATAATAAAAAATAATAAATTTAATTAGTGATAAATATATTGTGCGCGTAAAACTTATTATGAAAATCCAAACCAAATACACTATGTAGTTGCACAATATTCCTGACAACTTTTTGACTTATAAAGGATTCTGCATGTTGCAAAATATAAACCAAACTTGCCATGTAAATAAAGGAGGGGTTCTTTAGTGGATTGAGTCTGCCTAAAATTGATGAGCTCTCCAATTAAAAAAAAAAATGTTAAACTTTTTGGTCTAAACTTGCTTTATGCAGGGGACCTTACATAAAAAAATTTAGCTTCCTCATACAAAACAGATCTAAACTCTACAGTCCACATATTTTACGTAGAATAGATCTACCTAAAAAGTTGCCGTAATATATAGATGTGTAAGCTATATTACTCTTCCTCGTCCCTTTCCCTGATAAAATAATTAACAACCACAGTAACGTTTAATTTTATTATTATTTTTTAAGTTTCCAAAACAACAATTCATAAATTACTCAAAATTTAAATATAAGGTTATATAAATATATTGCCTATTTAATTTGTATTTTCTACAATAGATGCATGGGTATTGACAACTGGAGAACTTTGAAGTCTTGCTAAAGATATATCTATATTTTGTAAACCAAAATTTGTTTCAATAAGAATACCGAAATTCAAATTATTCAAGAAAGATAAGAGTTATTTTTAGTATAAATTTTGATATATTTAGTTTTGAAAGAATTAATGTTAAAAGAATTCATTTTGAAAAAAAAATTAAAATTGATTTATGCTTGAGAATAATATTTTAAAAGTTAATTTAAAAGAATTTTTTAGTCAAATAGTATTAAGTAAAATCATTTTTAAACCTAAAATGCTTAAAAAATTTACTACTGATGCTTTAAGCAAAAAAAATTAAACCTATCCCGCAAAAATTACAGATGTCTCTTGACTTTTAATATGAGAATAAAGGGAAAAAAAAACCATAAAAGTTGTTGGAATGGATCTTGGCTGACGCAAAAGCTAAAAAATGTAGCTGGATATAGAATTGTTTTTACCAGCTGCAATTTTGCCTTTATCCAACGAAAAAACGTAAACAAACGATACTATGTCAAATGGTCCAGCGAGTTATTTTATATGAATACAAAATTCAAATTTTGATTTTAATTACTGAAATCTAGTTTTTACCAAAACTTTAGTGTCATTTATTATGGCCAGAACTTGCACTTTTAATATTTTTACAAAAAGGATTTATGACTTAATGTACTTCAAACACAATGCAAATAGCAAATGCTAAAATAGTGCCACTTTCGACTTTAACTAATATTGACTTACTAAATTCGATTTCACAATAACCACTTAACATGAGTAATTTGCATAGGTAAAATAAAATAAAAAAATAATTAACTAGTTTAATATGAATGATGTAGAATGGGAATGATGATTAAAGTTACCCATGTATTTACATGATAAATTGGTTGAAAAGCATTAACTCCACGAAAAACTCTATTTTCGATTTTCAAAGATGGTCCATGCTCCACAGTCGAGACGTCTGTCACAACATGCCTTAATAAACTTCGCTTCCATATTCTAGTCAACAAATGCAAAGCTAGCATTCACGTTTAATCAATAATAAATGTGGTTTGACCAGGAAAAAGTTATTACATATACACTACAAAAACATGTACGTAGTCATCTTCAAATAGAAAACATATGACCTCTTTTCTACTCCTTTTCCCCACCCAAAATAGAAAAAAAGCAACCCCAAAACTTAAAAAGGTTAAAAAAAAAAAGATTAATAACCATTCTTGTCCTGTATCTTGGAATATATGGACAGCAAAATCAGTGAACAAATGATTGGTTCTGCTGGGAATATATGATTAAAGCACTCCCCTTGTAAGGCTAGCTAGCTAGGCTTTAATCATTGCACTTGTGCATATATCATTAATATTGTGACATGCCATTAATTGCCTTAAAATGGAGTAGCCTCCCCTCTAATCACATGGACATGGAGAACGACCACGTGGTGCGATATATAGTAAATATTTTGTAGTAGTCCATAAAAACAAGGTTAGATAAAGTACGAGTTGCCTAGCCACTTTAGCCCAATCAGGTTATGGACACTCATATACCTCCATCATGGATCCAGAGAACGAATAAACTGTAGCCATGGTTCTTCAATTCTTCATGCCCATTATATATCAGCAATTACAAAATCAATATAATTAACATCAATGCTAAAATCTCCATTGAATTTGTCTTCACATTCATTGAGCACTTACACATCAAAACATTATGTCAGAGAAGCATCTGACATGTATAAGCACTACACCATTACTGGATCGATTAATTAATGGCTTGTTTTGAGATGCACTGCATGTCATGGGCAACTGGATGTCCTAAATGCTGTAAATGAATGCGTATGTACACCAGAAGTGAGAATTCATTAGCATCTATATATGTTCTATATTAAGTAATAATAGTGGTAATAAGTTGACCAAAAAAATGTAATGCATGATGCCTTTATCTATGAGCAGGAAATTTCGATATTGTCGTGAGGAATGTACGTAACTCCCTTTCTTTTATTACATTTCTTTTCTATCAGTTTTATAAATGAGACTACAACAACCAAAATTATTCCTACAAGACATATGCCTATAGCCAACACAGTGACAGCATGGCATTTAGAATGGAAATCAAATAAATAAAATTATTATATTATTATTTGAATATTTTATTATAAAATACCGAAAATGTCATTAGAAAGTGGATGTAATGATAAGAAAACTAGTAAATAATAAATTAGTTCCATCTCAAATCTCAAATTGAAAAAAGAAAAAAGAAAATATAAAATATATGAAATAAAGTGGGACAAAAGTGATTACATTATATTATATTTTATTTTAAATAATTCAAACAACTAAATTAATTCATGTTTAGGGTTTTTACACGATATATACATGATCTTGTCTTTCTTCTTCCCATATTCAATAATGTTAACAATGTCGCATTGTTGGATTTTAATTTAAAGTATGTTTGCATTATTTTGTTACAAAAAAAAAAATTTTGAAAAAGAAAATAATTTTTACTTTGTGTATACTCGAATGTAATTTTTTTTAAAAAGAGAAAAAAAATTAAACATAATATTTTTTGGAAGTTAAATTAAATTCCTAACTTTTAAGAAAAAGTAAAAATGCTACTTTTTACTTAAAAATACTTTTTGGAGATTGATCCAAATATAAAATAACTCGAATTTTGAAAAAAAAAAATTAGTGCATACTTTTTATTATTATTATTTTTTAAATATCCGTAATTTCTATTTTCAGCTAATGTGTCAAACGGTGTCCTATGTCATCAGTCAATTCAATGACAGTCAGCCCAATCCTGGACAACAGAAGCCGATTTCACGTTGGGCCACAACAAACCCAAACCCCATCTTTTTATTTAATATTCATCAATTGCAATTGAAGAAACGGCACCGTTTGGCTTGATGTGAATGGGGTGTGCAGACTGCAGTGCAGACCGTGTCGTTTTGACTGGGTTCAGTAGTGAGTACGGCATTTCATAATTTTTTGTTTTTTTAATTTTGTTTTTTTAATTTAATCTTTGTCTTGTTGTTGAATTGAGCATTTACCGAAAAAGAAGAAGGAGAAGAAGAAGAGAAAGAGGAAACGAATAAAGTCAAAAGCTGGGAATGGATTCACTCTTATCATAGATATTGAAGGTAGTCTTCAATTTCTCTTTTACTGCTATGGATCTGATCATCTTTGAATACTTGATTTAGTGTATAAATGGAATCTAATCAAATCAAATCAAATTAATTTCGATTGGGATTTTAGGAATCGAGAGAGGAAGGGTTAGGGTTAGGGTAAGGTTGACAAGGCAGAGGAGAAGAAGAAGAAGAAGAAGAAGAGAAGTTAATTCAAATGCCGGAAGACGACTTGGTCGACATCAAGTTTAGGTTGTACGATGGCTCCGATATCGGACCCTTCAGGTACTCCTCCGCCGCCACCGTCGATATGCTTAAGCAAAGGATTGTCTCCGATTGGCCCAAAGGTTACTCTCTTTCGAAACGATTTCAATTTCATTTTTTCGTCACTTTTTTTTTTTTTCTTGTTTACTGGTTCCTTTCAGAACATTAGGAAGTGACTTAATAGTTTGACTTAGGGAGTTCAATTTATATCTGTATCTTTTGGTTTGCCAAAGTCATGTGTGAATGATTCTCGAAGTTTGTTGAGTTGCTGCGTTCCGTATTTCCATAAAGGTCGCTTAAAACTGAGGACTGTTTGATCTTGGTTGGTTCTGCGCAACGTGTTATCCATTTTTTGTAATAGCAAGTGCTAAGTTCAGCATCATAGCTATTATTGATATCATGGTCTTGATGATGTCAGGAAAACCATAGTTGTCTTATGTCAAGTAAATCTGAATTGCATCATCCTAGCAAAGGGAAGCCCCTTATTAGGTTTCAGCTGCTTTTTTTTTTTGTAAAGGACCATAGTTTGCACTATTTCAATCATAGCTGACAATTATTAGTATTATTATTATTATTATTATCAAAGTTGAAGAATTGCTTACTTTTTCCACCATTGTTATTTGTCTGTTAGTTTCATGGGCTTGAATGTGGGTTTATTTGGGTGGGAACTGGGAAGACTGAAGAATGAAGACACAAGCGTTTCATCAGAATTTTCATTCATAAAGGCTTGCAGCACTTGGTTTTGCCTAAAACTTTTCTGGCAAGAGTAAAATATTGCTCGATTGCTACAGTCATCTATTGTCCTCATCATTATGATGCATAGACATTTATTTACCATTCCCTCTCACATATCAATCACAGTTAAGGAATTGGATGTCTGTTCTTATGTCAAGATTGATGTTCTTAGATTTGGTCATGAAATCTCTTATATAACTCTACAAGTTGTATGTTTGAGTTGTGTTGCAATGAGGAATAAACAAATCAGTGCAGGAATAAGCTAATCCAAGATAAATAGAACAAATTGGAACCAAATTGGGGGGATTAGAATCAAACAAAGGCAAGAATATAGTATTCCATGCAGGAATAGAAACCAAACAATCCGAACAGGGTAACCATATCCAAATAAGGGTGGGATCACTGTAAGCCACGGATCAATAGGGCCAAAAAGACTTGAACAAATCAAAACACGGGAACCTCAGCATAACATGCCCAACTGTGGTAGAGGAGTGGCTGAAACTGGAAGCCAAGGCCTGGGACTAGCCAGAAAAGTCAGGGCAAAGAAGTTTGGACTGGTCACCGATGGAGGGTTGGGATGCACTACCTTAAACCGAAACATGTGAATATTACAGGGAAAAAGTTGAAACTATAGGGTCACAAAGGATGATAGCACACTAATGCCATGTTGAAATTATAGGGAAGAGTTGGAAAAGAGAGAAATGTTATTATTTCACAGATAATGAAAATGTGTGTATGATACAAAACACTAACACTCCTATTTATACTGATAATATAGGTCAAGCACTAGAATATTAATTCTAGTACAAGACTACAAGCCCAAAAGAATGAGACTACTAACATAATAAGACTCCGATTATAGTAAGAACCTTAATATTCTAAAAAGTTACATCTCTGTCTTTGAATCCTGCCAAGAACAAATGGAATAGAGTGCTTTTCCCCCAAATTTTTGTGTTAACCTTATTGTGAAACTATAAAATGATTGGGGATGCTTAGATGATTAAAAGGAATGAGAGCCAACATGAATTTGGTCCAGTGTATCAGAAAATCTTAAGTCAATTTGACAGTGGGCCTGACATAATTGAATGTCCCTGAGCCAAATGAAAATTATTTTGAATATGCTCATTATAACATTAGATAAAGAAACGTTACATTGGAAAGTTGTGGGCAAACTGTTTGCAAGGAAAATTTTGGCTTTTCACTTATTCAATTCAAATTGCAATTTAGTGACATTTCTTAGTTAAAGAGGAGATTAAATTTGATTATTATTGTAATGAAGTTTACTGATTCAGGCAACTTGTTATGATGATTATTCATTTACTTCTTTGGGTTCTTATCTACAACTTATTAAGAATAGGTTATGGACAGGTTCTGTCATGTTCTTTCATTTTATTTGTTTTACTTTTTCCCCTAATGTAGGTAAAACAGTCATGCCAAAGTCAGCAAATGAAGTGAAATTGATTAGTTCTGGTAAAATATTGGAAAACAACAAGACTGTCGGTCAGTGTAAAGTACCATTTGGTGAGATTGCGGGGGGAGTTATAATAATGCATGTTGTTGTACAGCCATCTCTAGCAAAAACTAAAGCTGGTAAGATCCATGGACTTCTTTCTATGGAGAATACATCATATTTTTTTAGTGACATTGAAATTTAGATTGTCAGGTTTTTTAAAGATTATTGCTATTTTTTGTATGAAAATTAACTGGAGCTCACGTCAGAACCAACTTCCCTGACTTGGCAGCTGGATCTGCATGAAGACATATTGGCTTGCTAATATCCGGTAGTATAGTGATTTAAGAATCCCTTTCGGAACGTTTCAGTGGCTTGTTATTGACATACAAGCATTGTTGTTAAAACGTAGTGTCAACTCGTAGAAACGGACGAGTTTACGTTTTTTGGGGCAAAAAACGTGTCAAAACGGTAGTAAACTCGTAAAATGAGCTGACTCGGTTGAAATGACGAGTCAACTCGGTAAACTCGGTTGACTCGGCGAGTTTACCGAGTCGACTCAATACTAAAAAATAAAAATAAAAAAGGAGGAAAAGGCTCGTCTCCATCTCTGTGGGTTATTATTTACAATAGCTAACCCATGTCTGACACCCATGACGCCCACGACCCCGAGCCGCCGCCAGAGTTTCTGCTCAGTCGTCCACCGCTGCTGAAACCATCGTTGGCGGCGCCGCTTTACAAGTAGCGATCGTGGTCGCCGGGATCTATATCGCGACGAGGTGTGGCTCCGCCGCTAAGGGAACTAGAAGAATCGTTGCAGCAAAAGCGAGGACTTTGCAAATCTCTGCTTCAAAAGAATGCCCATTTTCAACCTTTCGCTCCATCTACGTACCATTCCTTTATTTTAATATTTTTTTTTTATGAACAATGGCACCTACTGACTTAAGCTAGAAAGTTAGATATATCCCACCTAACTCTTATTTTATTATTTGTTTTGCTCCTTTGTTAAACCATCTTAGTAGGATCCAACCTTTTGTCCATCTACATACTATTTTCTTTATTTTATTATTATTTCTTGGTTAACATGATGGCACCTTTTGATTCAAATTAGATATTATATATTCCACCCACTTTATATTTTATTATTTGGTTCGCTTCTTAGTTTCGTTTCAGTATTATTATTTATATTAAGTGATTATATATACTGTGATTTATTTCTATTCAACTGTGATTTATATTTTATATTCCACCTTTTTAGTATATATTTGATTATATATTCTAATCATTATTCATGGCTTCTTCATAATGGTTTTGATAACTATAAATATATATTGGATATATATGGTACGTAGTAAACTCTTACATTTTGTTTACGTTTCACGATTTTACGTTTTTGCTCACCTTCACCTTTTCTACGTAGACTCTACGTTTTAACAACATTGCATAGAAGAGGTAGAACTGGGGGGAAACCAGAATTTTCAGGGACACTTGTAGATGAACTGAGTTAGCAGCTAACTTCCCCCCCTAGAAAACAACTCTATCTTTTTCAATTTTTTACTTCATGTCATAGGATCCCATTGCTTCGAGTAATTTAATAAGCATTTCATAAATGTTATTGAAAAATGAAAGCTAACTGACACGCTTTTGATCTTTTTTCTCTGACATCTCACCTGACTGCTTTTTTATAGTGATCGCTGGATTTAGGTCCTGCTCAACATCCATTTAATGGAGAGAGGTTCTTCTGTAGACTTAGTAGTCTGTACAAAATGTTCAGACTAAACCAATAAGTAATTGACATATAATCATTTTAATATAAAATGGTAGTGGCTCAAAGATTTTGACAATAATTTAATATAAAATTACGGTGTAGGTTATTTATTGCCATCATATACACATGTTCTATAGACTTTAGTTGTATATTCAGTACGAATAGTACTTCACTAGCGGGGCAATGTTGTATTTTATTTTTTTTATCTCGATGTGAGAATTTGATTTCCCGTTTGGTTCAGGTGGTAAAGGAAACGTATGCTTCATTTTTAGATTCAAAACTTATAAGGCCAGTAATGTATGGCGAGCAACATATGAAAGAGGGAGATCTGATGCCCTTGAGTGTTATACTTCTTATCTTCTTTGTCTATGTCCGGGCACAGACCTCCCTTTTTATCATTTATGAATGGTTGTTGTATTACTTCACAAGCAAACTATGTTTGTCATCCATGACCACCAAGCAATTCTTCTGAATAAATGGTTGCAGTTTGTAGGTCGGATTGTCAAGCCAAATGTCAATATAGCTTACCATTATTACATTCTATATATTTCGTTGTTTGGTTACATCATATTGGGATGGTAGGACACTGCCACACTTTGGATTCAATACCACAAGGTAGGTGCTCCCACGCTATAATTTAATTTTTTCTGGTAGAGGATAGGATATAATAATGACTGAGAGATTCCTAGGTTATGCTGAGGGTGTAGAGTCATTTATAAAATATTAAGCATGTTATGGGCATTGAAGACCGTTGTTTTCTCTTTTGGGCGAGTCCTACTGTACTTTTGATTTGAAGGTTGAAGAAATAATAGTTTGATATTTTCATTTTTCTTTTGCGTAACAGAAAAGAAGATTGATGATTCACCGAAGAAGGTTGTCTGTTCTTGTTCCATATTGTGAAGACAGTTCGTGAATTGGAAATGTTTATCCTTGATCCATCAACCATTACTACAGAAATCATCTGCTTGAACAAACCCTTTTATTTTCAGCATTCCTGTGTAAAGTACGTATACGGGCAATTATATATTCATAGAAAAGTTTGTGTTAATGGTGACTTCTGAATTTGATGTCATTCTTTTATTACAAGAGGGGTTGATGACTTTGTAACCATTGATGCTATCATTGTGCATGACGTTTTCATTGGCATTTCCATTGACGTGCGTGATATCATATGCATCTTAGAGTGCCTAAGCGCTTGATCAGTGTTCACGTTCTTTGTCAACTATATTTATTGTTTTTGGTTGGAAAGTATTTCAACTAGTTTATTACAAGACCCGGGATGAATGCCAGAGTTCAGATCTCGATGGAAATCTGAACTTCTACGAAGGTACAGTTAAAGGTTAAGTCCCAAACAAATATTACCGCATGAGCTGAGGGTACGATGTGATTTATTTGAATTGCATAATCAAAAACAAGTACTGCATCAATTTTTCCGGAGACATTTTGCTAAAAACCATTTTCCTAAAAAAAAAAAAAAAAAAACATAATCTAATTAAATATAGGATAATATTTTTCTGATGTTATATAAAAAAATATTTCGTACTTAAATAATAAATAGGAGAGAGAAAAATTAAAGGTGAGAGAAAAAAAATTTGTTAACACATTTAAAAAATATGAATGTCTTATTGTTAAATATATATATCTTCAAATAAAAAGTTGTTAAAAGGGCAGACTCATCTATTGCTTTCCAAGACTAGACAGAATTAGTTTGTATTCTTTACAAACAAAGGGACCTTTTATCCAAAGTTTTTTTTTCCTAAAAAGAACTTTTTATTATAGTTAAATAGTCATTTTGCTATTGAATGGAAAATATAGGCATACAAAGTGCAGCATTTGCCTTGCTTAAAATTCAAGTGTAAATTTTATGAAACCTTTTAGCAAAACTTCCTCTCCAGTTTGGCAAATGAATTTCAGGTGCCCTCAATTTTACAATATCTCGTGCGTTTTGGAGACCTAGGCACCTCATCCTACATCTCTACTGTACAATCAGTCAACAAGTCATTCTTCTATACTGCATCATAAAGTAGCAAGCTAGAAAATTACATACAATGAATAAACAGTCTGACATCCTAAATCTCAAGTTTGGAACTTCATAACCATATAAGGCAAACATAAACTCCCTATGCCCACAGAAAATGCTGTAACAGGGCTTTCATCGTTCTAGTCTGCCACTAGAAGACTTCCTTTCCAGCAGCCGTACCTTGTCACGCAACTCTTCAATGGTATTTGACGCCTCCTACAGGTGAAAAACTAAATCTAGTGACGCTTATTCAAAAATATCCAATGAATATCCAAATCTCTTGTATTGTATTTTGGATTAAAAAAAAGACAGAAAAGATAGCACTTCTTTTTCCATTCTTATTTTCTATTCAGGGGAAAGGGGTATTAAGTTACGAGGTGAAACCTGAAGCTTCTTTCTCAAACTTTTCTCTTCAGCATTACGTCTATCCCTCTCTTCAGCGAAAACATCAATTAGAGTTTCTTGTTCCTTGTTCAAATCTTCAATCTTTTTTTCTGCGGCATGGAGCTGATAAAGAAGAGGAGACATTTTAAGAAATATGCAATTAAATTTAAAATGGACAAAGCAATTTTAGGGGTTAGATAAATTCATCGAGTACCATATTCATTGTCCTCCTATTTGGTTTCAATTGAATCTACAACATCTTTAACATTAATATTCCCCTCAACCAAGATTTAGACATCAAGTTTGCAAATTACATTTCTATTCCTCTCAAGCTCAAAGGAAAGTTTTACCAAACAATCATAATGCCAGAGACACAAACTTTATGTACCGAATGTTAGGTTGTATAATGCTAACAAGAGTTAAAACTAAAATTGTTATTTAGGCCTTCGGTGCCATTACCAAAGCCTTGATGGGAGGGTTAATAACTTTACCAAAGTTAAATGTAATTAACCATTGTTTAATTTCAAAATTATCCTTATTATCCAAGCATTGATGACGATGGGCCATACAATATTTTATTAAAATTTTGAAATTATTAATGTTTAATCTAGTGAAATCTGACTATGTTTATCTGTTAGGGCTTCAGCCATAACAATTTCACTTATAAATGAAAAGACCATCATCAAACCAAGCTATTCTGATATTTCTAGCACAGATGTCTAAAAGACAAAATTCCATGGTTCAAACCTGAGTTTCAAGAGATTTACACCGGTCTTTCTCATACTGCAATACTTCCCCCAAAATTTCTTCCTCCTTCCGCTCTAATCTGTAACCCAAAAGCACAAAAAAGAAGGATAAGAGTCAATGAATTAGGTTCAATAAAGAAACCAAGGTTTGCAGTGAAATTTCTAAAATTACAACATACCTTTCCTTCAGCTCACGATTCTCCTTTTTCAACTGCTCCAGAGTTTGTAAATCAGCGTCAGATAGTGGTCGCTCACCATCACTAACATCTTGTCCCTGCATTTCAAACACAGTTTAGGAGCCATTGCCAAATAACACAAACAAGAAAAAAATAAATATCAAGATAAAATGCATCTTAAGCTCTAAGCCAATCTAGGCCAGAGTCATGAAGCAGTCTTTTTCAATCAGCTCCACCAAAAGTCATTTTGAGATGCCCATGTTGTAAACAAATTCCCTTAAATAAAATCCTCAATGCCTTGTATTACCCATTATGTTTGATGACTTTCTCGTAAGAGATTGACAGAAAATCATTCTAACATCTAATTGAATCACAAGAACATGCTATATAGGTCAAATCTATTTTAGTTTAAATTTCCTATTGGTGTTAGTTATAACCAGGTTCTAAATATTTTAAAAAAGCAAATCACACGCCAGCAACGAGCTGAGACACAGTACTGAGGCAGGTGCCTTGGAGCATCTTAGGGGTCACTATATTAAAACTTGTAATCATCTATTCTCAATGTTTAATGTTCAGCAATGGATAAAGACCATTGCTTTAACCTGACACCCAGGACCTCCCCCAACCCCTCAAAAAATAAACCTAAGCTCTGTCGGTTTGGATGTTTACAAAATCCTCGTTTTTCTATTATTTTCATCCATTCAGTCACTCTTTCTTCATGCCTTTCTTCTGATAAAATGCAGCAAATTTATTGTAAAAGTAGTAGATTTCTGAATCCACCCTTTTCAAACCTCACATATCACCAGCACTTGCTCAAGTTGCAATGTAAGTATGTATACTGGCAGAAAAAATAGAAAGAAGACAGAGAGAAATAGAGAGAGATGATGATATGCATGACCTTCAGCTTAGAATCTCGCGTGGACTGCAAGGCTTTTCCACTTGATGTAGTCTCTTGTAAACATTCATTATCATTTTCAAATGACTTTTTAGCATTAGATGTCTTTTGATTACCACCTTTTGCTTGTTTCTTAATTTGATCACTGATATCATCACAAGATGAGGATTGTTCAGATGAACTTTGTATCCTACTTTTAGGAGAGGCTGACAAACGACTATTTATGTATGCACTATATCTTTCTGGTTCCTTTCGTATCCGTTTCTGATTCGAATTATAACACAGTTTGTCTGATGTCAATGCTGTTCCCTTGCCATTTGTGGCAGAATAGTTCCTTTTTGATTGAGATGATTCTGGAACACAACCGGTAGGTGTCTCTACAAAATAAGATACATTTGTAGAAATCACAAGGTCATCCATAATAGGATTTCACTCCCCACGAGCAAGCAACATATGTATCAAACTACAACAAAGTAAGGCCTCATATCATACCTTTACCGGCAGAGCCGCTGATTTGTTTCTTACTTCGATTGGAAGCATAACCAATTTTATGGCAGTTAGAGCTCCTAAATAAAGAAGAAAACAATAAATTAGTAAAGCCAAAACACTTCATAGTTTATTCAAACAATTGTCATGAATAATCCAATGGAGAATAAAGAATCACCAATAATTCTTCTGCATTTGTATCAGTCGTGACTCCAGTCTTGATAAAACTAAAGTACGCTCAAAGCCTTGCTTATCATGAGCAGGTTCAACAAAGTTGGCTTCCAACACACCTGCAAATGGAAATGAACCATATCCTAAATGAGTATAGTCAACTTGATAAGAGGATCTCAAAAGAGCACAGGAAAAAGTGTCACCTATGACCCCACGCCCACCACTTCCTGCTGGATTCCAGATCCTCCAGAATGGCTGACAATCATGAAAACCACCCGTAAGAATAAACTATAATGACAACGTTTGGACCTCTACAAACTGAACCTAACTCCCCCAAGTCCAAAAATCCACCAAAAGGGAAAGTCCACATTGATTTTTTTATCATAAAACAGCTTCTGAACTTAATCCCCCCAACAAAAAAAATGAGTAGTTCAAAGGAAGTCTTGACGATTTGAACAAAAGTGAATATCTAGAGTTTTTCATTTAATTTTCAAATTCCAACCAAACAAATAAATGTTAATTTAATTCAAAAGAAACTCATAATAAAAAAGCCAGTTTGAAAACAGACAGCAAACAATTTTACGAACAGAATCGAATCGACATGGATGAAACTTAACAAAAACACAGGAGATAAAGTGCAACAACAGTACAAATATGCCAGTACAAATATATGTGTGTGTGTGCGCGCGCGCGCGCACGCGTCAAATGACCAATTATAGACTAAAATCAACAGACACAAGTTAACAACTGAGAAAATATTCTTTATTATCTCAAAAGCAGTTGGACCACAAAAACTTCAAAAGGGAAAAGAGGGGGATGAGCTTCTTCAGATACAAGATAACATAACCAAAAAACAAATGATGTATCATAACAAACCCCACCTTAATAAGTCGATTCTTGTGATAAACATTAAACCCTGAAACATCAACATGATGAACTGCATCCTTGACAAATCCAATAGTAACAACAGCAACCATCTGTCATAAGATCTAGATTAAATCATACTGCTAAGTTAGGAAGATCAAACTTTAAATTAAATTGACATTACATTTGAATCCTTTGGAATCCCATCAGCCCCCGATTGTGGCTTGTATGTCACCTCCTGAGACATCATCATATCATTCACTATATTGTGATGCAAAACATCTTTCCCTCTAAGAATAATTCGGAAGCCCGGTGGAAATCTCAGGTATAAAATTGAGGCATAACTCTGGATAGACAAGAATAATAATCATGAGAAATATAATAATACACACACACAAAAGGCACATTCACGTGTATATTAAATATGAAATTGAACTAAATCTTTTCGATCAATCTTTAAATAAGTTTTCTTTCTAGAGTCTATGTCTAATTAATTCTCCATTTTCAAGGTTTCAACTTTGAAAACCTTTACTTAATTAACATATACACTTACAGACCAGGAACACAAGAAACAACTTAATATGCTGATGTCTGAAACAAATAATAATAGTAACAATAATAATCTTGAATTACCCTTAGTGAATGTCGGTAAGTTAGGAAGTGTCTAGAGTTGGGGAACTCTTTAGCCATTTGTATTTTTTTCTCATCCCGATTTACACCTCTTATTTGAATATCCTGACACACAACATAAACATGTCAAAATTTGTTTAAAATAAATGGATATTTTTTTTTCTTTTGTAAGGACAAGGAGGGGAGTGTGGAGGATAATATAATTCAGTCATCAGACATACATGTGCGTCTGCATCAAAATCAAGTTCTAGCTGACCTTGATCATCCTCCCAAAGATTGTATATGATTATTCGAGTACCATGATCTTTCATCAGGTTGAACTGAAAATTGTATTAGAGTAAGACAATATCAGTTAACCGACATACAAATATATAACCTGACAGCTCATTAAATTAGGCAATAAAACCCAGAAGAGGAAATGTCAGAAAAGAAAAAGATATGAAATCAATTACCCCCTCAAATAGCAAGTGATTACCTGACGAATTAGATCAGCCTCATTGGAAACTGGCGACCATTGAACTATTGTTTCAACATTTTTATTCCAATCTTTCAGAGAAGTTCGTATCATCCTATTCCATTCCTGTCCACCTCTTTCATAGTCCAGCTTTCATTTCAGTATAAACAACATTTAGATGCATGTTAGAGGAACATAAATTCAAATAATCAAATTCAATAGAAAACACATTCTCAACCATGAATGTCTCTCACAGAAATAGATTCATCCAATCTACAAACATCCCCATCCCATTATTTGTTACTAATGAATCAAATTATTATTTTTGTTGGTGATAACACAAACCTCACAGCTGAAAATGAGATAATTAATTGCAAGCACAGTTGCTACGGTGATCAAGGATAAATCTAGATTAAGATGTAACATATGTCCATGGGAATTCGACAATCCTTGAGTAGATAAATTAGACTCTCCCATTAATTCACTATTTCAATATAATAGTGTAAACTATAATTATATAATACCTCAAAAGATAAAGTTCATTAATTGACAGGCGCAAGGCCTCTTGCAATTACTGATGTGGCTACGTGTGTGCACGTGAGTGCATACATGAAGGTGCGCGTAATGTGTGCATGTAAATTAAAACAAATAAGGAAATAGTACAAATTACCATGGGTACTACAATGTCTTCCTTCCCTGTACTCCTCAAAAATGTGTAAGACAGCAAGCCTATGCTTTGTGTAGAGCTAATAACAATGTCCAAATCACCCAGTTAGATAGAGAAGCATGCCATGATAAACAATGGTTATTGAAATACAAATATAACAAATTCATCCTCAAGCATGACTGATAAGCCCCAGCCCAATAGGGTGTACAAGAGAGACAAAAATAGAAGAGTTTGGGCTCCAACTTATGCTGATCCAAGCCCAAATTATGCGGCCAATGATGATCCAAACCCAAGCCTCACTACCCATGCTGCTCCAAGCTCAACAAAGATGACTCAGCAAGTTTGTTACAACTGAATGGAGGGGCACAGCACAATGGAGGTTAAGTAATGGGAGTGGGAACGTGCATGGGGCATCGGGAATTTGGAAATAGAGAATGGTCCTTGGGAGAGCTTCAGCACCTCTCGAATGTGCTGGGATTTTATAGTTACTACATTAAGCTTTAGTTGATTTCTGTAATAGTTCTGCCATTAAATACTGTAGTTCCATTTCTGCTTGTAATTCAGTTTCTTCATTCAATATATAAGAAAATCCAGATTCTTCTGGGCCCAAATAGCTGTGTTTTATTATTATTTTTCCGTATTCTTGGTGGTCCGTATCAAACTGGTATCAGAGCTCCGATCTAGGAGCTCTGTGGGATGGTAGTCACAAGAAACATGGAGAACCGAATCGAATTGATGGAAGAACGGCTGCGCAGAAACGAAGTTCAAAACGATGAAATACTCAGGAGGATGGACGCGAGTGAGAAGGGAGTTGTGGAGATCATCCGGAGGTTAGATGAAATAGCGGAACGATGGAGAAGTGGCTCTCATGAAGAGCATGATGGTTCCAACAGGGAAGCACCAGGAAGGAGGTTCAACACGGTTCCTCCCATGTCCAGAAGGCTAGACATCCCTTTATTCTGTGGCGATGACGCGTATGGGTGGATTAATAAAGTAGAGAGGTACTTCAGCATCAATGGAATAGCCGAGGGAGAGAAATTGGCAGCGGTGATGGTGACGCTAGAAGGGGAAGCTTTGCAATGGTACCTTTGGTGGGAGATAAACAACCCCAATGCGAATTGGGAGTTTTTTCGTAGGGAGTTGTTGAGCCGGTTTCAGCCTGATGCTCTTGACAACCCTTACAGAGCTCTCTATACCCTTAAGCAAACGGGAACGGTGGCTGAGTTTCGAACTGAGTTCGAAAGAGTAATTGGAGCGTTGTGTTTCGAGGATGAAGAGTTGTTGAAGGGGGCGTGGCTTAACGGAGTTCGGAGCAGCGTTAGGGAGGAACTGATGATGAACCCAGGAATAAGCCTGACTGAGATGATGAAATATGCCCTGAAGATCGAGAGGAGAAACGACGCATGGAGGGAAGAAGAGGTTGGCGCAGGGAGAAGGCTCGGTTGGACTGGGCCAGGAAAAGGAGGTCAAGCCCAACGCGGTTGGGCCAGCTCCAATCGAAATGGCAGCTGGGGTGGTTTGGGTTCACATAACCCATCCAACCCGGGTCGGGTTAATAACTCACCAAATTCATTTAATCAGAACAATCCAGATCCCCAAAATTCTAGGGCACCAAATGACGACGGACAGAGAGAGTCGACCACGAAAATACCTGGCACCGACAGTGGAGGTCCGATGACGGAGAGTCAAGGGAGCAACAACTGTCGTCTCTCACAGGCGGAGATGAGGGATCGTCATATGAAGGGTCTTTGCTTCAAGTGCAACGAGAAGTGGAACCCCAACCATCGGTGCAAATTTCGACAACTTCGTGTGCTGATAGTCGACGAAGAAGATGATGACAAGGTAGAAGACCATGAGGCGGTAGCGACGATGATCGATGATGAAGTCAGGGGTGAAGGAGACAAGGACGTGGCCCTACAACTTTCCATGCATAGTTTGTTGGGTATCACTTCGAGCCAGACGCTCAAGGTGTGGGGAAAAATTCTGGGAACGGACGTCACGGTGATGGTCGACTGTGGAGCGTCAAGCAATTTTGTACGAAGGGAGGTGGCAGAGAAATTGGGTCTGCCCATAACAGAGACCACTGCTTACAACGTGGTGGTGGGTGACGGCCACAAGATCAGCTGTCAAGGGGTCTGTAAGGGGGTGGATATTCTGCTTCAGGGTTCACTGGTTACTCAAAACTTTTATCTTTTCGAATTGGGGAGCTCTGATGTCGTGTTGGGGTTGGAATGGTTGACCCAATTAGGAGAAATTAAGGCCAATTTTAAGGAGCTAACACTGAAGTTTGTTCGAGAAGGTCGTGAAGTTACAATCAGGGGAGACCCAGCACTATACCGTTCTGTGGTCTCTTTGAAATCCATTGTAAAGGCTCTCCAAGACCATGGCCAAGGATTCTACCTGAAGACTGATGACAGAGAAGATGAAAGGAGCAACATTCAGTGGGTGGAGCTAGAGAGGCTGCTTGCAGAATTTGAGGATATATTCCAAAAGCCAAGGGGACTGCCACCGAGCAGGAGTCATGACCATGCCATCAATTTGAAGTCAGGGAGTCAGGTGCCTAACATACGGCCATACAGGTATCCCCATTATCAAAAATCCGAAATTGAAAGTCTTGTTGCTGAGTTGCTTAGTGATGGCATGATAAGACATAGCACTAGTCCTTACTCCAGCCCAATGATTTTAGTAAAAAAAAAAGATGGGAGTTGGAGGGTGTGTGTAGACTATAGGGCCCTGAATAAGCTGATTATCCCTGATAAATTCCCCATCCCGGTGGTTGATGAGTTGTTGGACGAGCTTGGGGGCTCCTCCATTTTTTCTAAGCTTGATCTGAAGTCTGGGTTTCACCAGATCAGAATGCGTGAAGAAGATATACCCAAGACAACGTTTAGAACGCATCAAGGGCATTACGAGTACTTGGTGATGCCCTTTGGGTTAACAAACGCCCCATCCACATTTCAAGCCCTGATGAATGACGTATTGGGCCCATTTCTGAGAAAATTTGTACTGGTATTTTTTGACGACATACTCATATACAGCCAGAACCGCGAAGAGCACATGGAACATTTGATTCAGGTTTTTAGGGTGCTGCGGATTAATTCCTTAGTGTGCAACAAAAAAAAATGTAGTTTTGGCAGGGACCACATGGAGTACTTGGGGCACATCATATCGGCTGAAGGGGTAAGTGCTGACCCTAGTAAGATTGACGCCATGACAAGATGGCCAGCACCCAAAAATATCAAAGGTTTGAGAGGTTTTTTGGGCCTCACAGGTTACTACAGGAGGTTTGTGCAAGATTATGGCAAAGTTGCAAAACCTCTGACGGATTTATTAAAGAAAGATGCCTTTCAGTGGGGTGAGGCAGCAGCGCGCTCTTTTGAAGAGCTAAAGAAGAAGATGGTTACTGTTCCGGTTTTGGCATTGCCAGATTTCTCTCAGCCCTTCACTGTGACCACTGATGCTTCAGGCAAAGGCATTGGGGCCGTCTTAATGCAAGGCAATAGACCAGTGGCCTTTTTGAGTCAAGGTTTTTATCCAAGGGCACAGGCAAAGTCCATTTATGAAAAAGAGTTAATGGCTATAGTATTCGCAGTACAGAAATGGAAGCATTATCTGATGGGGAGGCATTTTATAATTAAATCTGACCAAAGGAGTTTGAAGTTTCTCACTGATCAAAAAGTTTTAAATGAAGACCAGCAAAAGTGGGCTGTGAAGCTACTCGGATTTGATTTTGAAATTCAATATCATCCGGGTAAGGAGAATCACGTTGCCGATGCCCTTTCTAGGCAAATGCAGATGGCCAGCATTACCAGGTTACAAATGCCCGAGTTACAAGAGCTGGAGCAAGAGTTACAAGTTGACAACAAACTGAGGGCTATTTTACAAGACTTACTGGTTGGTAGCACTGCTCATCAGGGGTTTAAATTGAAGGAGGGCAGACTATTCTACAATGATTGGCTGGTTGTCTCTAAAACTTCCAAACTCATCCCTATTTTGCTTCAAGAATTCCATGACTCGAGTTTTGGGGGACATTCGGGTTTTTTCAGAACCTACAAGCGGCTGGCTAACTTGGTTTATTGGGAGGGGATGAAACGAACCATCAAGGATTACGTGGCTGCTTGTATAGTTTGCCAACAAAGCAAGGCCCAAAATCTGACCCCTGCCGGCCTTTTGCAGCCATTGCCCATCCCTGTGAAGGTATGGTCTGATATCTCTATGGACTTTATTGGGGGGCTGCCCAAAGCCATGGGTTTTGATACAATCTTTGTGGTTGTGGACCGTCTAACAAAATATGCCCATTTTTTGCCCCTCACGCACCCATACACAGCAAAGGAGGTCGTTGAATTATTCATCAAAGAGGTAGTGAGGCTTCATGGATTCCCACTGACTATTGTTTCTGATCGTGACAGGGTTTTTCTTAGTGCTTTTTGGACTGAATTGTTCAAAAGTGCCGGTACTAAACTACATTACAGTACCGCTTACCACCCGCAAACGAATGGTCAAACGGAAGTGGTTAACCGGTGCTTAGAGGTATACTTGCGGTGCTTCTGCAGTCCTAAACCCAAGCAATGGCCCAAATGGATTGCATGGGCTGAATTCTGGTATAATACTACCTACAAAGATGCCACAGGCATGACCCCTTTCAAGGCTTTATACGGTACTGACCCTCCTCATCTGCTCCGGTGTGATAGCTACTCCTCTGCAGTAGATGCCATTTCTCGTTCCCTGTCCGAGAGGGATACTGTTTTGCAAGATTTAAAACAGAATTTGGTTCGGGCCCAAAACAGAATGACAATTCATGCCAACCAACATAGGAGAGACGTTCATTTCAGCCCAGGTGACCTAGTTTATCTACGGTTACAACCTTATAGACTCAAGACTCTTGCTAAGCGAGTTAATGAAAAACTTAGCCCAAGATACTATGGTCCGTACCCTATTGTGGAGAGGATTGGGGAGGCTGCCTACCGACTCCAATTACCTCCAGGATGCCAGGTCCATCCGGTATTCCATGTATCTCTTCTTAAGCCGACAGTTACACCTGTTACAAACGCTCAGCCCTTGCCTTCCATGCTGACAGAAGGGTGGGAGCTCATAGTGGAACCTGAAAAGCTGGTTCAATGGAGGCGATCCAACAAGGGCGAGCTGGAAGTTCTGCTCAAATGGTGTCATTTACCCGAGTTTGAAAACACTTGGGAGTCCTTTGATGTCATCCACCAACAGTTCCCTCACTTCCACCTTGAGGACAAGGTACTTAAATTGGGGGGGAGTATTGATAAGCCCCAGCCCAATAGGGTGTACAAGAGAGACAAAAATAGAAGAGTTTGGGCTCCAACTTATGCTGATCCAAGCCCAAATTATGCGGCCAATGATGATCCAAACCCAAGCCTCACTACCCATGCTGCTCCAAGCTCAACAAATGATGACTCAGCAAGTTTGTTACAACTGAATGGAGGGGCACAGCACAATGGAGGTTAAGTAATGGGAGTGGGAACGTGCATGGGGCATCGGGAATTTGGAAATAGAGAATGGTCCTTGGGAGAGCTTCAGCACCTCTCGAATGTGCTGGGATTTTATAGTTACTACATTAAGCTTTAGTTGATTTCTGTAATAGCCTTATTTTTCTGCCATTAAATATTGTAGTTCCATTTCTGCTTGTAATTCAGTTTCTTCATTCAATATATAAGAAAATCCATATTCTTCTGGGCCCAAATAGCTGTGTTTTATTATTATTTTTCCGTATTCTTGGTGGTCCGTATCAATGACATTACGCTGATAGTTATTAATGACAATTCTACAATTATTGATTGTGCCAAAGATAGACCAGGTAACCTAAAATATAAATGGACACTTGTTTCTCCAAACAATAACAAATTACAAAACCATCAGAGTGCAGCAAACAAGGAACTTTTCAAAAGGAAGCATTTTAAATTGCACCCATAATGTAAGCACACTTCTCACAATTACAAAAACTTCTTCCACCAAGAGGGGAAAACTTTACGTAATCTTACCCTTACTTTTTTTGCAAAAAGATTGTTACCTATTTACTTCATATAATTTTAACTTATGAATAAAATAATTATTCAATATCTGCAATGAGAAGTTAACATTACATTGCACTGCTAATAGTGATACGTATAAATACTTGACCTCTGTATATGTAAACGAGCATCCTAAAGCCAACAAATACTAAAACACCAACTATTGATTACTTGAAGAAAGATATAACAAATACTAAAATTACTAATTCAGAATTTAATTCTCACCAACATGCAGAATAATCTCCAGCTTGAAAAGAAAATTGAATGAAACAATAAGAAATTTAAACAAACCTCTTCCCATCTTTCCCATGACAACGGGAGAATACAATTACATCAGCCCCGAGCCTCATGGTACTTGTTTTAAAGCCATTTCCATCTATCACATAAACACTAAAACATCAGTATACTCTCTGGAATGAAATATTCAAAAAGATTTATCTTCTGAAATGAAATATTAAACAAGATTTATCTTCTCCCCTAAACTAAAGGTTTACATTGTCCAATTGTATTTGCCAATTTGCTTTTCTCGGAATACCCCAGCGACATGCATTGACGCATTTTATCAGGATCCATCCCACCACCATTATCTGAAATAACAATCAACAATACAATGTTTTAGATTTCAAAAACAGAAAAAGAAGGGAGAGTATAAAATCTTCTATTAGGACTCTATTCACAAGACATTCATAAATCAAATTTTTAAATCTTTTCTAATATTCTTATCATGTAACATCAGAAATACTGCTTCTAAATGAAAAAAAAGGTGCAGTGCTGATTGTACTTTGGATATCAATTTAAAGAAAGAAAACAAATTATAGATGAAATAAAGGTGGGATTAGAAATTTAAAGTAATCCGAATGAGTTCTAAATTGCCAATCGTATTCCATCATGTACTTGTTTAAGACAAGTAAGGTCCCAACAAACATTGAACATTTTACGCAAGAATTTCTAAACAGATCAGAAATATAAATTGACAAAAAAAAATTCATGGAGGAATAAAAGCCACATATTTCTATGAAATCCTACTGGGTGTTCTTGCACACAGAAGCATGATTAAAGCATATCCTATTTTATATCCCTTTCTATTACCAAAACAAATCATCAGAATTATCAATCTGCTACATTTAGTTTCTTTCCATAGATCTATTAAGTAAACAATTCATAAATGACAATACCTTCAATCAGCAACATCCTGGTGCCATCTTTCTTACTTACAAGCATATCTACATTAACATATGTAGCCCCATTACAAACCTGAAGTCAAATTCAAGAAGTAGTAAATAAGGGAAATAATCACAACCAGTACTTAATAAAACAAGCGAAGTGGCCTACCTCATCCAATGAATTGTCCAAAAGCTCAGCAAAAGCTGCAGAAAAATAATCAATCTAAGCATGCTAAATTACAATAAATGTCTAAGAACCAAAGGGGGGAATATAAATCACTCGATATCACCGAAATGATTAACCACTGATACAAACATGCCCAGATTACCTCCAAGAGCCCACTTATGACTTGTAGCATTAGAATGTAGAAACTTAGGGTGAACTCTGACGTGATCCATACCAACTGCAGATTCTACAGTAAATATCAGGTTATGGTGCATTGTCAAGAACACAGGCAAATTCAAAGAACTCAAAAAAAAAAAAAAAAAAAAACTAGAAAAAAACTAGAAAAAAAATTAAAAAAATCAAGAGCTGCTTCAATTAATCTAATCAACATCAACAATATCTTTATTCCAAACTAATTGGGGTCGGTGGGTAGATGAACCCAAATAAAAGATACAAAGTGTTGAAAAAAAGATAAAATATAACTACGTAAGAATAATATAACTATGTGGGACTTTTTGACACCTTCATCTTATTTTTCACCTTCTGATATTTTTGTTACACAAAGCAACTGTAATGTGATAAAATTCTTTCAATTCGGAATAAACATCAGCACTGAAAAAACAGGACCACTAATAATCACAAGGCTAGAACATAATAAGGTTTGCAATCAGTAAAGAGCTATAACATAATAAGGTTTGCAATCAGTAATTAGCCATCAATTCATGTGAAGAAAGATAATAAACAAAACCCTCTCGAAACAGAGAAACACGCACCGGTTGAAGTATCGAAGCCACAGACAGGAGCGCCATCGTAATCTCCGGCCTTCCAAAACTGCTTAGGGCTATTCAGGACCAAACTCGCACTCCTGTTGGAACTCGCCGCCGAAGCAGAAGCCCACTCCGGCGCCGGCAAGGACAGCAAAGGCTGCGGCGGTGGGAACGGCGCCGGAGGGAGAGGGCTGAGGAATCCAACGGGCAAAACCACTCCCACGTCGTCCATCTTCCGTTTCTTCCTAGGGCTTTCTCCCGAAACGCCGGTTTGCGCCGCGCTGGCGATTACGCTATCCAAATCGACGTCGGAATCGGAATCGCTACTGCTACTACCGCTACTGAGTTCAATAACCGAGTCAGGAGGGAGCGGGGAAACGGCGCCATTTCTCTGCCTGCGATCGGGAACATTCGGAATCTCCAGCGCTTCTTCCTTAACGTAAGCATCCATGCTACAAGTTTAGACTAGAAAGTTAAAACAAAATCGAATGAGAGCGTGGTGGTTGAACAAAAAAGTGTTCCTTAGGCTAAACAAAAAGAATGAATGAACACAACCACGTGAAAGTGAAGAAAAGGCTACACGTTGGTCAAAACTTGCGCCACTATATGAGGATAAAAACAAAAAAAATTATGCAGAAGCATAGACAATCTATGCACATCATGTATTTATATTTAGGATTTGCCTATTAAAAACTCATAGGGTTTAAAGATTACCTTAATTACTTGAGAGTAGATGGAGTCTTGATAAACCTTTAGTTTATCTTGTTTTATGGACTAAAATAATATGAATTATCTAATTAAACAAGTCAAAAACTAGGGTTTTAATAGGATAATCATGAACATTATCTGAATTTTTGTTTAATTGAATCATCCTTGCTATTTTTTAGGGATTTGTTGACAAAAGGAGTCAAAAGATGAAGATTTGATAGATAGAGATCACAACTAGAAGATATGAGATCAAGAGATGATAGAGGAAGATCAAAAACAAGATAGATTTAAGATCTTATCAAGTTGTTAGAGAGGAAGCTTAAGCCTCCATCATGAAGCTTAAGCCTCCTAAACAAGCAAATAGCCTCTGCCAATGGAAGCTTAAGCCCCAATAAGGAAGCTTAAGCCTCCAAAATACGCAAAAAGTCTCGGCCTATGGGCGCTTAAGCCCCTAACTCAGGGCTTAAGCGCGCTGGAAGAAGAAAATTCTGACTGGAAGATCGCACTTAAGCGCCCTACAGCGCGCTTAAGCGCGCAACGCGAATTCTGCAATCACCGTTCTAGGGGGCTTAAGCGCGATGAAGCAAGCTTAAGCGCCCCAGAAACCCAACTTAGGCCCATTCAAGGTGTTTCATCAAGATACGAACTCTTGACCTATAAAAAAACACCATTGGCAACCAGAAGAATAACTTTTACATTGCTAAACAACTCTTGGGTGCTCGGAGGCTGAAGGAACGCGGAGGAACATCAGATTCATGTTCGTGAGGGGCGGAGACGGATCAACGTCAAGTGTTCACTGGAGATATTGAAGATCCACCAATCACTTATGGAGTTTGGGGGAGCTTTTCTATTTTCTTTTGTTCTTGATTTTGCCATGTCCGGCTAGTTCTTTAAGTAGTTAGGGTTAGATGGATTTTAGTCGATTTATTATGCTTTGAATAATTCGTACGTTAATTTTCCTTTTTATCATGAATGAAGTTATCTGTTTTTAATGCTTTATATAGGCTTGAATCTTATATAATGACCATCGGTGAATGCATGACAATAGGAATGTTGGTGTGTGATCCATATCTGATAACTTCATCGTAAACGTTATGATTCTAGGGATAGACATAGGGTTTGCGTAATCTTTAAGATTCTTGAATTTAATGCTTGCATGCTTGGGGAATAACCGGGGAACTAGGGTTCTTCCAATATTGTAAAGGTTTTAGAGTAACAAGGGATTGAGCTCTAATAACATGCGAAAGAATTGATTAGATTGATACTAAGGACAATTAACATTAAGAAGGAATTCAAACGTAATAAGGAGATTAAATGAAATCGAACCCCTAGCTACGTTTTTATTTTATTAGTTAAATCACATCTTTAATTTCTTGTCTTTAATTCTTGCAAGTAATTAGCTTAATATTTAATATTTTAATTTTGCAATTCAAATCCTGTTTCCAAATACACTTTCGATTGTCCAACTAAGTTTGCGATAGTGAATTAGTGCTTGAACTGTAATCCTCGTGGGAACGATCTCTTACTTAATCATATATTACTTGTACGATCGGTGCACTTGCCGTGAGTAGCAACAAGTTTTTGGCGCCGTTGCCGGGGATTACTATTTCAACATTAATAGTAGCTATTAATTCTTTAGATTGGACCTTATTTTCTGTTATTTAATTTTCTGTTATTTAAATTCAGTTTTATTTTCTTATTTTATATAATCTATTTTTCTGGTTTATGCGAGGAACCGTTGACACCGATTCCTTGCAATTCGACCCGGAGATAGAGAAAACAACAAAAAGAAACAGAAAACTTGCTAAAGAAAGAAGACAGCAAGAGAAAGAAGCTTCAAGCTCAACAGAACCAAAAGAAGAAGCAATGAGAGACAACAATGTACCTCCACCACCTCCGAGAACATTAGGAGATTACATGACTCCTGCTCGAGTTCCACAGACGGCGAGCATTGTTAGACCAAACGTGGATGCTAACAATTTTGAACTCAAGCCTGCGTTATTGCAACTGATTCAGAAAGATCAATTTGCCGGAGGAAGCACGGAAGACCCTTACATCCATCTAGAAAACTTCTTGCTATACTGTGATACCTTGAAGATGAATGGGGTGTCTCGGGATGCTATTTTGCTCAGATTGTTCCCTTGTTCACTTAAAGATGATGCGAGAGGATGGTTGCAGTCATTACCTCAAGGAAGCATCACCAACTGGGACGACTTGGCAACAAAATTTTTAGAGAAATTTTTCTCATCTTCGAAAATGGCAAAGCTCAAGGCGGATATCACTTCTTTTGAACAAAAAGAAAGTGAATCTCTATATGAAGCATGGGAAAGATTCAAAGGACTACTCAGGAAGTGTCCCCAACATGGCATTGAAGCCTGGGAGCAAGCGAGAACTTTCTTCCAAGGGATGACACCCAACACAAGAACATTGGTGAATGCTGCATCGGGAGGGTCCTTAAAAACAAAAACTCCAGAGGAAGCCTTGGAATTACTAGAGTCTCTAGCCTCTCAGGAGGATGATAATGCTCCAGTACCACAGAGAAGAGCGGGGATTATGAAGCTTGATGGCTATGATGCCATCTTAGCTCAGAATGAACAGATTTTACAAATTAACAAGAAACAACAAGAACAACTAGATGCTCTCACAAAGCAATTTACCAGTTCTCAAGTCTCTTCTGTTAATAATATTCAAATAACTTGTGGTATTTGTGCAGGTGCTCATGCTACTGAAGACTGCGGGGCACCCGAAACTGCAGATGTTAATGGAATTTGGCATGATAAAAAAGCTCCATATAATCCAGGGAGGAACCAATACGGCAATAATCAAAATCAAGGGTGGAGAAATAAAAATCAAAATCAACACCCGAGATTTAGTTACAGTTCGAACCATCAGCTGAATCCTCCTATGCCAGTGCAACAGCAACCTCCACAACAATCAGAATGGGAAAAGGCCTTTGCACAACTATCCAAGACCACATCGGACTACATTCAAAGTTCCAATAATTTCATAGAGGACACCTCAGCCTTTATGCAAGAGACAAGGGCCTCATTCCGGAATCAAGAAGCTTCTATCCGGAATCTTGAAACTCAGATTGGCCAGCTATCAAAGCAGTTCACTGAAAGAGTTCAAGGAACTTTTCCAGGTAACACTATTCCAAATCCAAGTAGGGAACACTGCAATGCGATTACTACTATGAGTGAGAAAGCCATTGAACCTGTGGTAAAGCCTTCAGTTGAGAAAAAGAAAGATGATGAACTTGCAACTGAAAAGGAAAAAGAAAAGGAAGTTGCCAAAGAATTTGCTGCAGAGAAAACTGTTCCTGAAAAGAAAGAGTTCAAATGGGAGAAAAAGAAAGCTCAAGAAAGGCAAGAAAAGCCATTGGAGCTCTCACCTTATGCAAAGATTCCATATCCGCAGAGGTTCAGAGAGGAAATCAAAAAGCAGCAGTATTCCAAGTTCCTTGACATTTTCAAGAAGCTGCAAATCAATATCCCGTTTACTGAAGCCTTGGAGAACATGCCCAATTACGCAAAGTTCATGAAAGATCTTCTATCGCGAAAGCGTAAGCTACAAGAATGTGAGACGGTGACTCTGACAGAGGAATGCAGTGCCATTACCCAGAAAAAGTTGCCTCCAAAGCTTAAAGATCCAGGAAGATTCAGCATTCCATGCAACATAGGCAATATGGAAGTGAAAAATGTTCTATGTGATCTCGGTGCCAGCATCAACGTGATGCCACTATTTATGATGAAGAAACTGGGGATCACTGAAGTAAGGCCAACCAAGACAATAGTTCAATTGGCTGACCGTTCTACAAAGCAAGCTTATGGCATTATTGAGGACATACTGGTAAAGGTTGACAAATTCATCATTCCTGTTGATTTTGTCATCCTTGATATAGAGGAAAATTCTACTATTCCTATGATCTTCGGAAGACCTTTCTTGGCAACCTCAGGAGCGCTGATTGATGTACCGAAATGCGAGTTGATCTTACGGGTAGACGTGGAGCAAGCAATTTTCAAGTTCTTTGATAAAGAAGTTCCCTCACCTATAATTCAACCGGAAGATCAAGTCTACTATATTAGTGAAAAGAAAGGAGAAGAAGAGCACAAAGAGAATTCTTCTCAAGAAAGTAAGCCAAAGGTTAAAATGGAGAAGCTCAGGAGCAAGGGAAAACACGTAAACACAAAATTCAAAGCTATTGAGCCTACTTCATCTCACTCATATGCACAAGAGTACTATGGGAGGACACCATTTCTGAATGATAGAGCTTGGTCATCACCAAGCCCATGCTTTGAACCACCATGAACATAAAAGAGGTACGTCAGGCTCGGTACGTAAAACAAGCGCCTCTGGGAGGCAACCCAACTATATTTTTTATTTTCCAACATTTTAGTATAGTATTTTAAATTTAGTTTAGCTTATTTTAATTATTCTTAGCATAGTTTATTTTAGTCATATCATAAAAATCAAAAAAAATAAAAACATTGAGGTTAATGATCAAATTCTGTTGAGATGGACTTTCAGGTGTAAATGCATCTGAATATAAATCTGGGAATTGTTATGTGGAAATTGCACTAACTTTGCAAACATGTTGGATACTCGAATACTAATGCTGATATGGTTGCAGACACTACACAGGATGCTGATAGAAATGATATTGCACCCACTACTGAAATTGATGAGGATTGACCATTGTCTCAATGTTTAGATTTTTTTTCTTTTGTTGATTTTAGTTCATGTTGGTATGAGATGTATATTGAGACTGATCCTGACATGACTATGATATTTTTTTGGATATATGACATGCTGACGTAGTTTCCTTATCTGTGACATGTGTGCAGAGTACAATATCAAAATTTGCTGATTTCTTGCTTAGGATTCTTTTAGATTTAAATTTATTGCTGAGGACAACAAGATTTAAATCTGGGAATGGGTACCACGTATTTTATCAGACCATAAACTTCACATGGTCGGCAGGAGAAACTCATGATTACACAAATTACACAGAAATATCCAAGTTACAAATGCAGTT
>NW_026899995.1:0-12822 GCF_033153095.1 Gastrolobium bilobum | reverse complement strand
TTTGATTGGGATTACCAGCTTTTGCTGACTTTTTTGTTTGTTTAACTGCACTGATCCTTCACGGGGGAGCAGATTTTCAGTGAAGCATGTTGCAAAGGATGGGGCGAGCTGTGGGCAGTGAGGATCACGACTCGGATATTTCTAGCTAGGTCCTAAGTTTAGAAATTTTATGAGATTTAAATAAATGCATGAGACATATTTCCTTTATTTAAACTTTAGTCTTTGGTTTTATTTTAATGTAATAAATTTAGCCTTGCACCTGTCCATTGTAAGATTGTTTTATAAATTGTAAAAAAAATGAATTTGACAATTTATTTATTTTAAGATTGTTTTATAAATTGTTAGAAATTTGGGGTTGTTACAACAAGGTATACATGGATTTATCCCCTCAAACAAAAATCAGAATCATTAAGCATCTTCAAACAGTTTCACTCCTTTGTTTCCACTCAATTTAAACACAGCATCAAATCTGTCCAAACTGACTGGGTGGTGAATTTAGACCCTTCACAAAATTTCTTACAGACTTGGGAATAATTCATAGACTGATTTGTCCTCATATTCATCATCAAAATAGGTTAGTTGAAAGAAAACACGGACAAATTGTTGACATGTGACTGACTCTTCTTGCACATGTTTTCCTTCCCCTTAAGTACTGGGATCATGCTTTTCTTACATCTGTCTATTTAATAAATAGACTGCCTACATCAGCTTTAAACTTCAAAATTCCCTACTATGAACTTTATAAAACATTTCCTAATTATAAAATCCTTCGCACATTTGGATGTGCTTGTTTTCCTCTACTTCGTCCATACAATAAGCACAAATTTGATTTCAGATCTCAGGAATGTGTTTTCCTGGGATACTCACCCAGTCACAAAGGTTATAAATGCCTAAACTCTTGATGGAGAAATTTACATATCTAAAGATGTACTCTTTAATGAACACATATTTCCCTTTCCATTCATATTTTCTTCAACCTCATCAAGCATCCCAAATAATTCCACTTACTCAAGCAATATCATCCCACTAGCTTCTACTTCTCCTAATACATTCTCTCCATCACTTCCTCAGACCACTACCTCAGGGTCACCAACTGCAGCAATAAGAACCAATTCAAATGTTTCCTTCTCTGGACATACCGATGACTCTGCTCCTAACTTGATACATGATACATCATTTCATTCTTCTGACAGTGCTATACCGCCTTTTTCTTCTGACAGTGCAGTACCATCCTCTATTTCACCTAACTCTAATTCCTCATATAATAGAGTCAGTTCATCTCAACCTTCTGCTACTGCTGATAAATCTCCTAACACCAGTTTTACTCCCTCATCCAGTCAAATCAATCATTCTCAGTCTTCTAACTCTAGCTCCCCACCCTTAAATACTACAGTGCAGTCACCTATGTCCATTGTCTCTCCTATGTCTTTATCTTCTTCTCCACCTTCATTAGGATCTGGATATCAACCCTATAAATCTCTTAAAATACACTCTCCTACTCATACTATATTACCAGATCTAAAGGTCCAGTCCCTTCCATTTTCACTGCTCATATGGAACCAACCAGTGCTAAACAAGCTCTAACTGACCCCAAATGGGCTCAAGCTATGCAGCAGGAATATGATGCTCTCAGCAGGAATATGGTCTCTTATGCCTCTGTCAGCCTCAAGGAAGCCCATTGGTTGCAAATGGATCTTTAGAATAAAAGAAAATTCTGATGGTACAATTAATAAATACAAGGCAAGGCTAGTTGCCAAAGGTTTTCATCAACAATATGGCTAGGATTATAATGAAACATTTTCCCCAGTAGTAAAGCCTATTACTATTCGCACTATCTTCACCTTGGCTTTGTTTCATGGATGGCCTTTAAAACAACTTGATGTTAATAATGCTTTCCTCAATGGAGATCTCTTGGAAGAAGCATATATGTCTCAACCTCCAGGTTTTGAAGTCACTGACAAGACCCTAGTATGCAGGCTCACCAAGGCTCTTTATGGATTAAAACAGGCTCCTAAGGCCTGGTTGGAAAATTTTGGAGATACTCTTTCATCATCTTGGTTTCATTTCTCGCAAATGTGACCCCTCTCTCTTTATTCTTCGCTCTAATGGCAGCTGCACCTATATTCTAGTTTATGTGGATGATATTATCATCACAAGAAACAATTCTGACTTAATACAGCTTGGAAATCTGGACTACTTTCTTAGGATCGAAGTTAAACATCTCTCCAATGGAAGGATACTGTTATCTCAATCAAAATATATTAGAGATCTTCTTTACAAAGCTGGAATGGCAGAAGCTAAAGGAATTTCCACTCCTATGCCTAGTGGATGCAAGCTAAGCAAATTTGGCTCTAACTATGTACCTGATCCCTCGCTTTACAGGTCCATTGTTGGAGCACTGCAATATGCTACATTAACAAGACCTGAAATTTCCTTTAGTGTGAATAAAGTCTGTCAATTTTTATCCCAGCCACTTGAGGAACATTGGAAAATTGTTAAACGCATTTTGAGGTATCTCAATGTCACTTTATCCTATGGTCTGGTATTTCATCCACCTTCATCACAACACCCTCTCTCACTTGTGGCCTTTTGTGATGCTGATTGGGATTCAGATCCGGATGATAGAAGATCAACCTCTGGAGCTTGTGTGTTCTTAGGCTCCAATCTCATCTCTTGGTGGGCTAAGAAGCAATCCCTAGTGGCACATTCAAGTGCTGAAACTGTGTATCGAAGCTTAGCCCATGTTGCAGCTGAAATTTTGTGGTTGCAATCTCTTTTGCAAGAGCTCCAAATTCCAGTTTAAGTCCATGTCATCTAATGTGATAATCAGAGCACAATTGCTCTTGCTCATAATCCAGTTTTGCACTCGAACAAAACATATGGAGCCAGATGTCTTCTTTGTCAGGGAAAAAGTTCTGGCTAAGTCCCTCATTGTGCAGCATGTTCCATCTTCCCTACAGGTTGCTGACACCTTCACTAAGCCTCTTTCTACTTTCGGATTTGCAGATCTCAAAGACAAGCTCAAGGTCTTGGATCATGCAATGCTAACCAAACCCCCTTGAGCTTGAAAGGGAGAATATTAGAGTAGCTCAGTTTATATCCTGTAAAATCAGTTACAACTTACAACAAAGTAACTGACTTGTAACTAATTGTAACTGACTTAGTTTTCTAATTGTGAGTTAATATTGTATAGTCAATTAACTCTCTGAAGTTAGCTTAGTTCAGTAGGTCTATAAATAGACCCCTGTGTAATTCTCTAAAGTGTGGTTATCATTTTTCACAATTTTGAAACTCAGTCTTTTTAGATTCGCTAATTCTCTCTTCCCTTTCTTTACATTCTTCGTTTAAACAACAATATAACGAAAATTCTTAAAAAAGTGGAATGCGTTATAGCTACCAGGCTTTTATACTTTACCCATGACAAAGACAAACTTTATTAAAAATCAAAATAATGTTTAAATTGACAGAGGAAGGTGGGGGTTTTAAGGAGAAAAAGGAAAGGGGTGAATGGGAAAATCAAAGTAGGTAGTAATAAAGAGAAGCGAAAAAGTAACGGGCTTTTCGAATCTCGAAGGACAATAATGGCTGTCAGGATATGACGTTTCAGATGGGCAACCGTTTGGAGAATCAAGGCAACAAGAAAGTGACAAATGGCAATCAAGATTAGGATTAAGTAGGAAGCATTTAATGAGGATGCTGACGTATAAGAAAGAGAAGATATAAGGGGTAAAATAACTTATAAACTCGAAGTAAAATAGACATTGCACTCCGAGCTTGGGGGCTTAATGTTCCAGGTTTATACATCCGGGTATCAATAGTCAAGGAAAAGAGTTGATAGAACCCGGATGGGGTTTTACCCGGAAGGGAAGTCGGCCAAAATACTATAACCCAAAGTGGGCCCTACCACGATTACATGATGGGTTTCTATAACTACCCACATTCACAATAACCACCTATGGAAGGGTTATATATACCAAAGACCATAACTAGCATAGGGGATAGACAATAATCATACTAATGTTCATACACAACAGCAATAATTTTCAAACGGGGAGTACTAAATTATAGAGAAGCAGTTTTACCTTGAGAACCATTAGCTTTCTTAACTAAGGACTCATAATCAGCCGCCAAGAGGTTGGGGCGCTTTCTTTTAGTCTTAGGTCCAAATGCATCCTCAAAAGGCTGTCTATCAAGAAGGTGAACCCTTGATTGCTACATTCAAAATCCACAAAATTAGTAAATTTCAAAAAAAATAATAATAAAAGAAAGCACATAACTATTAACAAACAAAACAAAATCCTTGCAACAAATAAACAGCTTAATAAATAAACCTTTTGGTGGTCGTTGAGGAGTGACAGTGGCAATTTCTTCTCCTTCAGAATAACATTGTAATTACTCGACATGCGGCTCTGCAGCTCTTCTCTGAAGAACTCAAGCTCTTTCTGATTCACAACCCGAGTGTTCCCTACAGATCATGAAACCGAAAAATTAAAATAAAATAAAATTGTCAAAACCATAAAATTCACAAGTTCAAGTTGAAGAATCATGATTATTATTTTATTTTTTGTTGTGAAATTGAAACTAACCGAACCAACGGCGATCAGGTTGGATTCGCGTGCTGGGAAGCTCCTTAGACTGATATTCGTTGGTCAAAACCTTTCCCTTGCGGTCGCGAACTGGCCTCGTGTTGTACATCTTGAGGCGGCGCACGGTGGCGGCGGAGCGTGACTCTTTCTTCGTGTCATTGCTGCGATTCACGTCGAGTGAATGCTTCGGTTTTCCCGAGACGTTCACTTTCCTCTCCTTCGTCTTCGTCATTGCAGAGATAGAGAGAGAAACACAGAGATATAGAGAGAGAGAGAGAGAGTGGTAGTGAGGTTCAACTTGGTTTGTTACGTTCAACTTGGTTTGTTCCAACTGAAAGAGGGGTACCGCCAAATACACACAGTTAAGGATTAGGGTTTCGTTCTCCAGAGACAAACGGTGGGAACTTTTCTTTTCTTTTCTTTTTGCGAAAAGGATTAAACCGGGGAGATTATTTATAGTGGAGTGGTGGGGACCAGTGTAAATGGAGAAATAAAATTGAAAAAAAGAAAATATCACAATGGTAAAAAAGGAAAAAAAAATTGATGATATGATAAAGAGCATCAGATTATTCGATGATTCTGAATAGGGGTGTTCGCGGTCTGGATTGGATCGGTTTTGGAAGCAAAAATCATCTGATCCAATCCCTTCGGTTTGATCATATAATTATCCATTCGGTTTGGATTTTTTTCAAATCCGATCCGATCCGATCCAATTTTTTTCGGTTTGGATTGGATCGGTTTTCGGTTTTTAGAAAATCCTAAAATTTATTTCATGATTATTGTGCAAATAACTTCTTTTGTATATATTCTCTTTGTAAATTATTATTTTTTGAAATACAAAAACATTAGTAAACTATAATATAGTTTTTTTTTGGACAATGAGATATGAAGCTCTACAAAGATAAAATTTTGTTGATGAGATGTGATTAGATTTTTTCTTGGATTTAGTTAATGGGTCTTGGGTTTAGAAATTTTTTGGTTATAATTAAGGAAAGACCCAAGTAGGTAGAGGAGAATTAATATATTGGATCGGTTTGGATTGGATCGATTTTCATCAACTCATCCAAAAACCGATCCAATCCAATTAAAATTTGCGGTTTTTTTTCGGTTTTTGATTTTTCGGTTTTCGGTTTAATCGGTTTTCGATTTTTCGGTTCGGTTACCGCGGTTTGAATCGGTTTGGATCGGTTGATGAACACCCCTAATTCTGAACCATAAAAAATATTTCTAAACCGGGGCCCCAAAGTTAAGTTAGTGGGCCTTGGAGCTCCTATTAAGAAAAAGAAAACAAAAAGTCCAAGAAAAGAGCCAGAATATTTTTATTATTTTTTTATTATGTATTTAAATAAGATTTTTCAGCTGAAAAAATTAAAAAATATATATTTGAGAGTCAGAGTATTTTGGTTGAAAGTTGTTTTTATTATAAAGTCATGCTTACTCACCTACTTTGATAATATTTTTAATTAATAAAAACTGTTTCGAATAATTTTAAAATGAAATTTAAATGTTTGGAATAAGAAAAAAGAATTTTGTATACCTTATCTTACACCGTTATACCTAATAAAAGAAAAAAGAACGAGAGAGAATGTGTATTTAAAAATGTGTTTTTTTCTATTTTATTACTTATAAAAATGGCAGAAAATTTTTGTAATGAAATTGTGTGTAAATAAAATAGTCTTTTTTTCTTCGTAAATTCAAGAGGTATCGCCACTCAATCAGAGGGTGTATTTACAAAAACTGTCATAATCAAACTAACAGAATTCAAATTATATCATCTGAATTAGTTTATTTTATCTTTATTTTGATTTCTTTAATTTATTTTATCTAATTATTAGTAAGATTTAATGTTTGTCCTTTTAAATGACATAGAATTATATTATTTCAAGTGAGAAAAAAACACAAACAATGAAAATAATAGAAAAGAAAGTAAGTATTTTTTAAAAAATTAAATTTTAAATACATTTTTTTAAGTTGTGTCTCTTTCACACTTAAAATGAAATAACTCTATTTCCTTTAAAGAATAAATATTTTTACCTTATTAATATTAGTTAACTTATTTCAAATTATATTATTAGATAATTTATACTTATCCACGAAAATAGATTTTTATAGTTATGTCTATGTTTTTATATTATATCTTAGAAATGAACTTTCATTTACTACAATCAGATTTAAAAAAAAATATCGATTTTTAAAAGAAATTCTTTTTCCAATTTACCAAAGAAGGAAAGTTTTTATATGACATGTAGTGTGAACACAATTTTCAGAATTAAGCAGGGAGTGACACATCAGCGAAGTTTCCAACATTGAACTCTCCTTTATATATATATATATATATATATATATATATATATTATGTTATTACACTATGAAAATTGAAATAGGGCGACCCAAAACTAAATGATAAAAGATTTCGCCTCTAGTAACAATGAACTATTTGAAGCATATGAAATGTGAAACCAGTTCCTTGTGCCACACTCTTGTAATCATGTGTGCCATCCCTATATTAATAAAATAGTTTGATTATATGTTATTATAACTATGCAACTTTATGATGAAGTCTTTAGGTTATCTCTATTATATGAAATTTGGGCATAATCCTTATATGTAATCCGTAGATGTTCTTAATAGTTTGGTATGAACATTTCTATATATATAGGTATTTGTTTTTTTTTTAATTTAAATTACTACATATGATAATTAGAATATTTTTGGAAAATTTTTATTATTTCAGAAATTATGATTATGTGCAATATATGATATAAACTTTTATTTTAGAAATTATGATTATGTGCAATATATGATATAAAATGTTATTATTTTAGAAATTATAAGTATGTGCAATATATAGATCTTATTGAATAATTATGAAAATTATGGAATTATAATACTCTTTAAGAAAAACTTTCCAAATATGTGTTTTAATGATTGAATTTGAATATTTATATTATTAATAACTATGATAATTGATGTGATGAGATTATTTGAATGACGATGATTGGATTTGGATTTTTCTATGATGAACGTTGAAGATTTGAATTATTATATCCTTGAATAGAATTATTATATCCTTGAATAAAATTGTTATATAAATTCAAAAATTTATGATAATAGTTGTTTGAATTATGATACTTTACCAAATGGTGGTAGCTCAGTTGCCGCATGGGAGCTGAGCAGGTGGGGGTGAGGGCATGTGTTCGAATCTCCCCAGTACCACCTTTGGGAGGGGTTTAAAGCCTTAATCCTGGACCCGCCCCGAATCGGACTAATCGCGAAGCGATGAACCGATGGAATATTTCCAAAAAGAAAAAATTATGATACTTTGGAAAATTATAATGCCCTTGAGTAACTCACTTAGAGATGATAATACTTAAAGAATAAATAATTATGATTGAATCTTTCGTGATTGTGTGTGTTTGTAATAAATTAATGGTGGGAGGATAGCTTTGGGATGGTACCTCCCAAAGTGATGAACACAACTTTTGGGCTTTATGCCTCCGATGTGAAACTGATGTGAAAAAAGATTATATCTGTTCTTCCCAAAGTGGTGTCTGGCAGGGTTTCCCAGGATACTAGTAGCAACTTTGGGAAGAGGTGTGCACACTAGGAAGATGTGAATTGATTATGGCCAATGTGATTTGTTTGTGACTGGCAGGGTTTCCCAGGTCACAGGGTAGACTGGCAGGGTTTCCCGGGTCTACCATGGTTCTCTTAACACTAAATATAATGAACTTAAACATTATTAATAATGAAATTTGTTATTTGATTTGATTATGAAGAATGTCATTGAGTTGTGAATATTATCATATTATGATTAATGTTGTGCTAAATATGTTAGTTGATAATTACCAAATACATTAAATGAACTTAATAAAGATAAATATTATATAATGAAATTTTGATTATTATATTGATATTTGATTTGATTAATGAGGAATTGATTTGAACACTATTTGATATTTGATTTAATTTGTTATTAATTACATTAATTGTATTTTGATTGGGATTACCAGCTTTTGCTGACTTTTGTGTTTGTTTAACTGCAATGATCCTTCACGGGGGAGCAGATTTTCAGTGAAGCATGTTGCAAAGGATGGGGCGAGCTGTGGGCAGTGAGGATCACGACTCGGATATTTCTAGCTAGTTCCTAAGTTTAGAAATTTTATGAGATTTAAATAAATGCATGAGACATATTTCCTTTATTTATAACATCATATTTCCTTTATTTAAACTTTAGTCTTTGGTTTTATTTTAATGTAATAAATTTAGCCTTGCACCTGTCCATTGTACAGGTGCGGCGGTAACATTCCCCAAATTAGATTTAGATTAGCTTCCACAATATTTCTATTATTATAATTGTAAAAAAAATGAATTTTGACAATTTATTTATTTTAAGATTGTTTTATAAATTGTTAGAAATTTGGGGTGTTACAAAATTGAGTTTTATCTAATTTTCCTTCTTCCACATAATATAATGAGCCCTTTGCACTTATTTTTAGTGATTTGTGGGGACCTGCACCCATTCCTTCATCTCAAGGCTTTATGCATTATATTACATTTGTTGATGTTACAACAAGGTATACATGGATTTATCCCCTCAAACAAAAATCAGAATCATTAAGCATCTTCAAACAGTTTCACTCCTTTGTTTCCACTCAATTTAAACACAGCATCAAATCTGTCCAAACTGACTGGGTGGTGAATTTAGACCCTTCACAAAATTTCTTACAGACTTGGGAATAATTCATAGACTGATTTGTCCTCATATTCATCATCAAAATAGGTTAGTTGAAAGAAAACACGGACAAATTGTTGACATGTGACTGACTCTTCTTGCACATGTTTTCCTTCCCCTTAAGTACTGGGATCATGCTTTTCTTACATCTGTCTATTTAATAAATAGACTGCCTACATCGGCTTTAAACTTCAAAATTCCCTACTATGAACTTTATAAAACATTTCCTAATTATAAAATCCTTCGCACATTTGGATGTGCTTGTTTTCCTCTACTTCGTCCATACAATAAGCACAAATTTGATTTCAGATCTCAGGAATGTGTTTTCCTGGGATACTCACCCAGTCACAAAGGTTATAAATGCCTAAACTCTTGATGGAGAAATTTACATATCTAAAGATGTACTCTTTAATGAACACATATTTCCCTTTCCATTCATATTTTCTTCAACCTCATCAAGCATCCCAAATAATTCCACTTACTCAAGCAATATCATCCCACTAGCTTCTACTTCTCCTAATACATTCTCTCCATCACTTCCTCAGACCACTACCTCAGGGTCACCAACTGCAGCAATAAGAACCAATTCAAATGTTTCCTTCTCTGGACATACCGATGACTCTGCTCCTAACTTGATACATGATACATCATTTCATTCTTCTGACAGTGCTATATCGCCTTTTTCTTCTGACAGTGCAGTACCATCCTCTATTTCACCTAACTCTAATTCCTCATATAATAGAGTCAGTTCATCTCAACCTTCTGCTACTGCTGATAAATCTCCTAACACCAGTTTTACTCCCTCATCCAGTCAAATCAATCATTCTCAGTCTTCTAACTCTAGCTCCCCACCCTTAAATACTACAGTGCAGTCACCTGTGTCCACTGTCTCTCCTATGTCTTTATCTTCTTCTCCACCTTCATTAGGATCTGGATATCAACCCTATAAATCTCTTAAAATACACTCTCCTACTCATACTATATTACCAGATAAAAGAAAATTCTGATGGTACAATTAATAAATACAAGGCAAGGCTAGTTGCCAAAGGTTTTCATCAACAATATGGCTAGGATTATAATGAAACATTTTCCCCAGTAGTAAAGCCTATTACTATTCGCACTATCTTCACCTTGGCTTTGTTTCATGGATGGCCTTTAAAACAACTTGATGTTAATAATGCTTTCCTCAATGGAGATCTCTTGGAAGAAGTATATATGTCTCAACCTCCAGGTTTTGAAGTCACTGACAAGACCCTAGTATGCAGGCTCACCAAGGCTCTTTATGGATTAAAACAGGCTCCTAAGGCCTGGTTGGAAAATTTTGGAGATACTCTTTCATCATCTTGGTTTCATTTCTCGCAAATGTGACCCCTCTCTCTTTATTCTTCGCTCTAATGGCAGCTGCACCTATATTCTAGTTTATGTGGATGATATTATCATCACAAGAAACAATTCTGACTTAATACAACTTCTAATTGATCAATTGCATTCTAAATTTGCCTTAAAACAGCTTGGAAATCTGGACTACTTTCTTAGGATCGAAGTTAAACATCTCTCCAATGGAAGGATACTGTTATCTCAATCAAAATATATTAGAGATCTTCTTTACAAAGCTGGAATGGCAGAAGCTAAAGGAATTTCCACTCCTATGCCTAGTGGATGCAAGCTAAGCAAATTTGGCTCTAACTATGTACCTGATCCCTCGCTTTACAGGTCCATTGTTGGAGCACTGCAATATGCTACATTAACAAGACCTGAAATTTCCTTTAGTGTGAATAAAGTCTGTCAATTTTTATCCCAGCCACTTGAGGAACATTGGAAAATTGTTAAACGCATTTTGAGGTATCTCAATGTCACTTTATCCTATGGTCTGGTATTTCATCCACCTTCATCACAACACCCTCTCTCACTTGTGGCCTTTTGTGATGCTGATTGGGATTCAGATCCGGATGATAGAAGATCAACCTCTGGAGCTTGTGTGTTCTTAGGCTCAATCTCATCTCTTGGTGGGCTAAGAAGCAATCCCTAGTGGCACATTCAAGTGCTGAAACTGAGTATCGAAGCTTAGCCCATGTTGCAGCTGAAATTTTGTGGTTGCAATCTCTTTTGCAAGAGCTCCAAATTCCAGTTTAAGTCCATGTCATCTAATGTGATAATCAGAGCACAATTGCTCTTGCTCATAATCCAGTTTTGCACTCGAACAAAACATATGGAGCCAGATGTCTTCTTTGTCAGGGAAAAAGTTCTGGCTAAGTCCCTCATTGTGCAGCATGTTCCATCTTCCCTACAGGTTGCTGATAGATTCTAACTCAGTGAGTTCTAACTCAGTGAGTTAATATTGTATAGTCAATTAACTCTCTGAAGTTAGCTTAGTTCAGTAGGTCTATAAATAGACCCCTGTGTAATTCTCTAAAGTGTGGTTATCATTTTGGAGAATCACAATGACAAATTTGGATTAAGTAGGAAGCATTTAATGAGGATGCTGACGTATAAGAAAGAGAAGATATAAGGGGTAAAATAACTTATAAACTCGAAGTAAAATAGACATTGCACTCCGAGCTTGGGGGCTTAATGTTCCAGGTTTATACATCCGGGTATCAATAGTCAAGGAAAAGAGTTGATAGAACCCGGATGGGGTTTTACCCGGAAGGGAAGTCGGCCAAAATACTATAACCCAAAGTGGGCCCTACCACGATTACATGATGGGTTTCTATAACTACCCACATTCACAATAACCACCTATGGAAGGGTTATATATACCAAAGACCATAACTAGCATAGGGGATAGACAATAATCATACTAATGTTCATACACAACAGCAATAATTTTCAAACGGGGAGTACTAAATTATAGAGAAGCAGTTTTACCTTGAGAACCATTAGCTTTCTTAACTAAGGACTCATAATCAGCCGCCAAGAGGTTGGGGCGCTTTCTTTTAGACTTAGGTCCAAATGCATCCTCAAAAGGCTGTCTATCAAGAAGGTGAACCCTTGATTGCTACATTCAAAATCCACAAAATTAGTAAATTTCAAAAAAAATAATAATAAAAGAAAGCACATAACTATTAACAAACAAAACAAAATCCTTGCAACAAATAAACAGCTTAATAAATAAACCTTTTGGTGGTCGTTGAGGAGTGACAGTGGCAATTTCTTCTCCTTCAGAATAACATTGTAATTACTCGACATGCGGCTCTGCAGCTCTTCTCTGAAGAACTCAAGCTCTTTCTGATTCACAACCCGAGTGTTCCCTACAGATCATGAAACAGAAAAATTAAAATAAAATAAAATTGTCAAAACCATAAAATTCACAAGTTCAAGTTGAAGAATCATGATTATTATTTTATTTTTTGTTGTGAAATTGAAACTAACCGAACCAACGGCGATCAGGTTGGATTCGCGTGCTGGGAAGCTCCTTAGACTGATATTCGTTGGTCAAAACCTTTCCCTTGCGGTCGCGAACTGGCCTCGTGTTGTACATCTTGAGGCGGCGCACGGTGG
>NW_026899994.1:0-12992 GCF_033153095.1 Gastrolobium bilobum | reverse complement strand
ACGCTGTTTGTGTTACTTTATTTAGGGAATAGGAGAAATTTAATTGGGCGGGATTTAATTTAATTTCACTCACTCATTCCTCTCTTTCTTCTCCCTCTCTCTCTTCTCCACCAAAGAAAAACCCTAAGCCCCCTCTTCTCTTCTCTTCTCACCCTTCAATCAAATCACAAAAATGGTTGGTTACCTTTTCTTTTCGTTATCTTCTCTTCCTTCTAAACAAACGATTCATTGAAACTGACTTGAATGAATGTTCTTCTTCAAGTTTTCTTTCTTTTTTTCAATCAAATCACAAAAATGGTGGTTACCTTTGGCCGATGCTCAGCTCAACTCACAATAACAATACTGTTGAAGATCTTGTTCAACAAGATAAGCTACCAACTACAAGCAGCAGCTCAACTCACAGGAAAGGAACTTTCTTTCGCCTCTGCTTTCATTTCATTTCATTGGTTCTTCCATTTATTTTAAGTGTGTTATTGCGTTTTTTTTTCTTTCTTTTTTTTTTTGTTTCAGCGACCATAAAACATGTATTTCTTTTTGTATTTGTAGCTCAGCTCAAAAAAGACACTGAACAGAGGCATTTCTGAGCTAGTCCTCTTGATGGCCCCCGACACTGAGCCTCTAGAGTTGAGATTCTTCTCAATAATCTTCCTTTACTTGCTGCTGAATGCTGAGGATAAGGTAACTTCCCCTCCATACCATGCCATACCTTTATTTTTTCTTAAATCCTCATTATTAATACTGTACGTGTCATGTATGTATATTTGTTTGTGCTCTATGATGGTTCATTCATTGTATCTGTCTGTATTATTACTTTTGTTTGTAGTGTTAAGTTTCTTATATATAACTGAATGAATCTTAGAAGCTCTGTTTCGGTTCACTCAGTATTATTACTTTTTGCCTCTGATTTTAAAAACATGCATGTATATAAGAGGAGGTTAATTAATAGTTGTTTAAGTTTAGTGTGTGATTAATTTAAAGAGAAGAAAATAAATAAATAAATGAATTTGAAAAATTTCTTAATAAGATTGAAGTTTAATTGCGCTGTTTGTGTTACTTTATTTGGGGAATAGGAGAGATGCTAGACTACTGTTCTGTTGATCAGAGATCAGAGTCAGATCCTCAGAGCACCTAATTTGTGATTTGACAAGAGAGCTTTATTTGGTTCCTTGCATCTCTCCTAGGCTTTTCCACTTCCTACCTTTCTATACGTGTCTCTCTCTTTCACCTTTCTCAAAAACTTGGCTTCTTATGGAATTTTGAATCTTTTTTCTTTCCAAAAATAATAGTGTGATATTATCAAATTGTTAATAAAGATTGAAGAGGAAGAATATTATTATTATTTTTTTTAAATTCTAAACATATTAAATAGTATATCATTTTTTTTTAATTTTAAACAATTGTAGTTAAAATCCCTGCTGCTATGACTCCATTGATTATTATATTAAAACTATCTAGCTGTGCTGTGTAGCCCTGTATCATTCATTCACCTATTCTGTAGTTTATAATCTCTGGTGTCATGCATAGTCTTTCGCTTTTTCCCTACAGAGAGAGTCCCTTGCTCCTGATATCGATGTATTCTCGTGTTTATAAGGATGGTACTATGAGATTAAAGTTTATTTGGGGAATAGGAGAGAGATACTACTGTTCTGTTGATCAGAGATCAGAGCCATTAATTGCTTTTGTCAGTCCTCATTTCACCTAATGTAAAAGTTGTGATTTGACAAGAGAGCTTGCTTTTATTTTTTTGCGTCCACACTTCTCGGCTCGTCTTTTTTTATTATTAAGCCCAGACTTATACTCATGCAAAAGCTTTTTTATTTAAAAGGCCTCAGGCTTTCATAGCCAAGCCCGGCCTTGAAGCCTTGGAGGCTGGCCAATATACATTAAATTTATTTATTTTTTATATTTTTATATTAATCATTTCAACATCCTTTTCTCAGTTTTCTGTCTCTGCTCTATCTCTTCTCCCCGATCTAAGTCATGTTCATCATCTATTTTTATAAGCCATCCTTTTATTTTTTGTAAACGAACCAGGCCACAAGCTAATATTATATTCGTAACAGGTAACAGGCTAAGGCCAGTCTGACACGTTTAAATACAGGCTTGGCCCGTTAAGATCAAAGCTCGGCTCGGCTCGGCTCGTTAACACCCCTACTATCTGCCACATGATCTTTCTCATTTTTGGTGTTTATTTTTCAAACGTCCTTTTATTTTTCCATTTGGATGGTTTATATTTCTATCTAAGTTTTGAATTTCGATGATGCAGATTCTGCAAAGGACAGAGATATTTTCTGAATTCACTGTCCACATCCTTTACTTTCACCTCAACTTCATCAAGCACTTTCATAACTCATAGCTATATGTTGAATTGCGAATTGGGTCAACCACATTCCGCTATGGTGGGATGATAGAAAATAATGACAAAGGAAAGAAGTTAGACAGAAATTGCTAATGAAATCAACAGCTAAATAAAATAAAGGCAATAATGGTGAATCTCATACCATTGAAAAGAAGCCTAAAGCTATTTTGTTGGTTATTACTCTAAAGTAGAAAATGCATAATTAATGTAACGAATTTATGTTAAAGTGAGGAATAACAAAGTGGCAATAGTTTTCCTAGTTTCTCATGTTGCAGAAGAAATTATTCATCTTCTGCATACCCATTAAATTTACGGGACTCATTATATTAAAGAAAAAAGATGGATGAGACATTTTTATGAGTCTGAAATAGGGGAATAGTTTCTCCGGAGAAATCAATTTCCATTCAATTATATGACAACATGGTTTATTTTATCTCATTGATTGCTTGTCTTGGAGGATTACGTAAAGATTTTTTGTTCTTTCCATTATAGTTGATTATATAGTGTAGAAGTTGGGAGCGGTAGATGGATCAGGGATGGAAATTTCAGATAAGGTTTTGGTGATGCCTGTTTGCTACTGTCACAATTTTAATTAATGACAAATGATTGACTTATATGAAATTTTGGCTCGTGGACAGGCCCTATCTCGTGGGATTATATAAGTTTTTGGCTCATGCAGGCTTTTTTATTTGTAGGATTTTTTGCCTTAACTCGTGCGAGCTAGGGCCTAACAGGAAGAGATAGCCTGTTTTGATGACTCTACTTTATATGTAAATTTAGGGGTGACAATATGGGTTGAGCACGACGGCAGTGGCGGAGCCAGCATGACATGTTAGCAAGTGCCAAAAAATTCAGCTAGTGCCCAAATAGCTACGGTTCTTTGGCTACGACCAAAACGTGGCTAATTTTCAAAAAATTTGAACAGAATTTGCTACTTTTCAAATGTAGCTAAATGAACGTGGCTAAATAAGCCAGTGCCAAGGCAACTGTAGGCCACAACGTGGCTCCGCCACTGCCCGGCGGGTCAACCCGCTAAAACGGGACCAGTTGGGTTGAGATTTTCAACCCACCAACCCACTTCAACCCGCCCCGCCTAGAAGTGGGTCAAAACGGGTTGACCCGTTGGGTTTATATATATATATATTTTACAATTAAGTAGTATTTCATTTGTCATTAAATTTTTGTGATATCCAATTTTTTTTTTACATTAGTACTTCTTAGAAAAAATAAAGAATAACAATTTTATTTATGACAAATGTTATCTTTATATGGAGACGAATGAGTTCCTAAAGAATGTTTTGACAAATATTAGTATACATTTAAGATTGAGATTGAGAAAAATTAAAAGAAGTGTGAAATAAAATAAAATAATATTAGAAAAATTAATAAAATATAATTTATTTTCAAATTTTAATTATTTATTTTTTTAATTGACGGGTTGGTGGGTTGACCCGCCAACCCACCATAAAACGGGGTGAGTTCATTTTTCCCACCCATATTTAATGGCGGGTTAACCCGCCCTGTCCCGTTTTTGGCGGGTTGGTGGCGGGGCGGGGCGGGCCAACCAACGTTAAAAGCATGTTTATAGTACTCACATTTAATCAACAACGAAAAACCATTGTTAAAAGTAGGGGGGTGTAAATAGGCTGGATAGAGATAGGCTTTAGCTTAAATAGGTCAGACACATGTAAAATACTTTAGGCATGGCCAGATTCGTTAGCTTGTGCACGCCCAAATTATAAATTTAGCATGACGTATATTTAAAAAACAAAAGTCTTGACATAGACTTGTTAGCCTGTTTAAGCCTACAAGACGTTCAATAATTAAAGAAAATAATTAAAATAATATAATTTTATTATTCAAAACCATTAAAATAATAATTTATTTATTTAATTTAAAATAAATAATATAAAATAGGTCGGCCTATAAGTTTATAGGCCCTCTATGTAAAAGAAAGTCTATGAGATACTTTCTAAATAATTTTTTTAAGATCCGAAACTGTTCTATAATTTAATTCTTTCATTGAGTAGTTAATAATAATAATTTATTCCCCCCTCCTCTCCTTCTACGGTAGTATAGTATAGGATATAGAATCAGATATATTAATTAGCATTTTAATTAACATTTATTTATTTAGAATTAAGAAATCCCTCCCTCCTCGATGTATGTAAGTGACAAAACAAAGATGGATTGGATATTTGGATTGGATTGGGCCCAAAACAAAACAAAACAAAGATGATGCTGCTGAAAATAACACCCGACCCAAGTCCATTCATTGCATTGCTTTTACTCAGTGTAGTGTAGTGTCTGATTGTCAAGTCAAGTGTGGCCCTCTCCAATGCAAATCAATGTAATGTGCTTTGGACACTTGACCACGCGCGCGCTTTTTAGCAGGTAATCTATAATAATTTGATTTCAGCGCAAATATTATAATTTAAAGTTTTATTATAATTAATTAAAGATGGATTGGATTGGGCCAAAACAAAACAGATCAAAATAACCAACCATTGCTCTTAGTCTCTCTCACCTCTCAATGCATAATCCCAAACATGCAGATGCAGTCTCATCTCAGATCACAAATTTACAATTTACAATTTTCAAAGATCTTTCATCTAAAATTGGGCGGGATTTAATTTAATAACACTCACTCATTCCTCTCTTTCTTCTCTCTCTCTCTCTTTCTCTCTCTTTCTTCTCCACCAAAGAAAAACCCTAAGCCTAGCCCCCTTCTCTTCTCTTCTCTTCTCTTCAATCAAGCTCAGCTCAACTCACAATAACAATACTGTTGAAGATCTTGTTCAACAAGATAAGCTACCAACTACAAGCAGCTCCTCAACTCACAGGAAAGGAACTTTCTTTCGCCTCTGCTTTTATTTCATTTCATTTCATTTCGTTGGTTCTACCATTTATTTTAAGTGTGTTATTGCATTTTTTTCTTTTTTCTTTTTGTTTCAGCGACCATAAAACATGTATTTTTATTTGTATTTGTAGCTCAGCTTAAAAAAGACACTGAACAGAGGCATTTCTCCTCTTGATGGCACCCGACTCTAAGCCTCTTGAGTTGAGATTCTTCTCAAAAATCTTCCTTTACTTGCTGCTGAGGATAAGGTAACTTCCGATACCATACCATACCATACCATACCATACCTTTATTTTTTCTTAAATCCTCATTATTAATACTGTACGTCATGTATTTGTTTGTGCTCTATAGTCTATGGTTTATTCATTGTATCTGTATTGTTACTTTTGTTTGTAGTGATAAGTTTTTTTATAACTGAATGAATCTTAGAAGCTCAGTTTCAGTTCACTCAGTATTATTACTTTGCCTCTGCTTTTAAAAAGTATATAAGAGGAGCTTAATAGTTGTTTAAGTTTAGTGTGTGATTAATTTAAAGAGAAGAAAATAAATAAAAAAATGGATTTGAAAAATTTCTTAATAAGATTGAAGTTTAATTGCGCTGTTTGTGTTACTTTATTTAGGGAATAGGAGAGATGCTAGACTACTGTTCTGTTGATCGAAGATCAGAGTCAGATCCTCAGAGCACCTAATGTTGTGATTTGACAAGAGAGCTTTATTGGTTATTAATTGCGCACTTCTTCTTTTTTTTGCTTCCTTGCTTCTCTCCTGAGCTCATACCTTTCTCTCTCTCTCTCTCTCTGTCTCTCTCTCTCTTTCGCTTTCTCAAAATCTTGGCTTCTTAGGGAATTTTGAAGCTTTTTTTGTTTCCAAAAAATGATAGTGTTATTATATTAAAACTATCTAGCTGTGCTGTGTAGCACTGTATCATTCATTCACCTATTCTGTAGTCTATAATCCTTGTATCTTTTCCCCCAAAGAGAGTCCTTACTACTGATATCGATGTATTCTCTTGTTTACTCGTACATATATGTTTTCATTGTTTAATTTTAATTTTCACTGGCATCTAGCTTAAACGTAAAAAATGTATTTTAATTGGGCGGGATTTAATTTAATTACACTAACTCATTCCTCTCTTTCTTCTCCCTCTCTCTCTTCTCCACCAAAGAAAAACCCTAAGCCCCCTCTTCTCTTCTCTTCTCTTCTCACCCTTCAATCAAATCACAAAAATGGTTGGTTACCTTTTCTTTTCGTTATCTTCTCTTCCTTCTAAACAAACGATTCATTGAATCTGATTTGAATGAATGTTCTTCTTCAAGTTTTCTTTCTTTCTTTCAATCAAATCACAAAAATGGTGGTTACCTTTGGCCGATGCTCAGCTCAACTCACAATAACAATACTGTTGAAGATCTTGTTCAACAAGATAAGCTACCAACTACAAGCAGCAACTCAACTCACAGGAAAGGAACTTTCTTTCGCCTCTGCTTTCATTTCATTTCATTGGTTCTTCCATTTATTTTAAGTGTGTTATTGCGTTTTTTTTCTTTCTTTTTTTTTGTTTCAGCGACCATAAAACATGTATTTCTTTTTGTATTTGTAGCTCAGCTCAAAAAAGACACTGAACAGAGGCATTTCTGAGCTAGTCCTCTTGATGGCCCCCGACACTGAGCCTCTTGAGTTGAGATTCTTCTCAATAATCTTCCTTTACTTGCTGCTGAATGCTGAGGATAAGGTAACTTCCCCTCCATACCATGCCATACCTTTATTTTTTCTTAAATCCTCATTATTAATACTGTACGTGTCATGTATGTATATTTGTTTGTGCTCTATGATGGTTCATTCATTGTATCTGTCTGTATTATTACTTTTGTTTGTAGTGTTAAGTTTCTTATATATAACTGAATGAATCTTAGAAGCTCTGTTTCCGTTCACTCAGTATTATTACTTTTTGCCTCTGCTTTTAAAAACATGCATGTATATAAGAGGAGGTTAATTAATAGTTGTTTAAGTTTAGTGTGTGATTAATTTAAAGAGAAGAAAATAAATAAATAAATGAATTTGAAAAATTTCTTAATAAGATTGAAGTTTAATTGCGCTGTTTGTGTTACTTTATTTGGGGAATAGGAGAGATGCTAGACTACTGTTCTGTTGATCAGAGATCAGAGTCAGAGTCAGATCCTCAGAGCACCTAATTTGTGATTTGACAAGAGAGCTTTATTTGGTTCCTTGCATCTCTCCTGCGCTTTTCCACTTCCTACCTTTCTATACGTGTCTCTCTCTTTCACCTTTCTCAAAAACTTGGCTTCTTATGGAATTTTGAATCTTTTTTCTTTCCAAAAATGATAGTGTGATATTATCAAATTATTAATAAAGATTGAAGATGAAGAATATTATTATTATTTTTTTTAAATTCTAAACATATTAAATAGTATATCATTTTTTTTTAATTTTAAACAATTGTAGTTAAAATCCCTGCTGCTATGACTCCATTGATTATTATATTAAAACTATCTAGCTGTGCTGTGTAGCCCTGTATCATTCATTCACCTAATCTGTAGTTTATAATCTCTGGTGTCATGCATAGTCTTTCGCTTTTTCCCTACAGAGAGAGTCCCTTGCTCCTGATATCGATGTATTCTCTTGTTTATAAGGATGGTAGTATGAGATTAAAGTTTATTTGGGGAATAGGAGAGAGATACTACTTTCTGTTGATCAGAGATCAGAGCCATTAATTGCTTTTGTCAGTCCTCATTTCACCTAATGTGAAAGTTGTGATTTGACAAGAGAGCTTGCTTTTATTTTTTTGCGTCCACTCTTCTCTCTTGAGCTTTTCCGCTTCCTACCTTTCTATCTCTACGTGTCTCTCTCTTTCACCTTTCTCAAAAACTTATTGCTGCGATATGTCCATTCTCTCTCACTTTACATTATCTTTGGACTCTCATTTCACTTCCATAGATCCATTGTCTTCAGTTCACCGAAACCGCCACCACCTACCCCATTATATTACAGATCAGAACCACTCTCTTCTTTGCATGTGCACCCAACAAACAACTAGTGTTTTTTTACATGATAATGATGAGGCGTTTCAAAATAGTGTTTATGTTATTGTGTTCTCAAAACATTTCCAGAGAAAATAGTAAACACTATTTTCTCTGGAAATGTTTTAAGGAGGTAATAATGGAGCGGAGCAGAACCAAATATACCAAGGTCCTGCCAGTGTTCTGTGGTGTAGATCCCTCAGAAGTATTTCATCAAACAACTGAAGTAGTCACCTCTCTGGTAAGTAAGTACCTCTTCTTCATTCTGTATTATGTTGTGATTGTGGGGACACAACCAATAGAACTCTAAGATTGTCTTCTCTCAATCTTCTTTGCATTTCTGTTTTTTTTTGGGGGGGGGGGGTAAATAATGTTCATTGCATTTTAATCCTCGTTTAAGCGTCTGTTGAATTTTTTCTAAATGGTGGTATCAATAACCAAATTTTCTTTAAAGTCATCTAGATTAACGTCTTTGTAAATGCTTCTTCTCAAGCTTTCTGTTACTCTTGTTTAAAAGATGTTAGCATTTAGTAAAGCCAATTTTTTAATAAATATTATTATGATTATATTTATTTTAGTGTGAATCGCGGGTTTTTTATTAAATTAATCAAAGTAATTAGTCAAACTATAATGAATTATATATATATATATATATATATATATATATATATATATATTGTGATGAATTTTTTCTCAACCCAATCATGTCTCATATTTTTAATAATTAAAATGAATTTTATTTCCTTAAAATTAGAATATATATTTCTCAGCTGTCCATCCACACATATATTTTTTAATATGTATATACATTAGCTAATATAAATTAGTAAATATAATAAATTTTAAGAGTAGCTAAATTAGAACTTCAGAGGGACGAAAATAACTTACGAGTTAAGAGTTAAGAGAATACAACGGTCATCATAGTTTTGCCGCCAAAAAATATAAATTAAAAATTTTCTTTCTCTCTTTTCACTCTTCTTAAGGTTTTCTTAGGGTTTCTTTCTCTGTTTTCACTCCCTCTTAAAGTTTTCTTGGTTTCTTTGGGTTTCCTAGTTTCTTTCTCTTGTTCTTGCTTGTTTCATTCTCTTGTTCTTGGATTGTTTTATCAAGACAATGGAATTGGTGAATATGGGAGATGGGATGCAAGTAGATGATGACCCAAGCAGCCTGTATTGTTTGGCAACACTCCTACAAAGGTGTCAATACCTAGGTATGTTACTTCTGCCCTTTCTTTTCTTCTCTTTTCTTTTCTTTTTTTCTTGAAAATGTTTGATTATGTGCTGATGTTTCTTGCTTGAAAAGATTGAGTATGTGGGTTTCTTGCTGATATTTCTTGCTGATATTCGACTGTGTTCTTTTTTCTTTTCTTTTTTCTTTTCTTGAAAATACAGTATGTTTCTTTTTTTATCTTGAAAATAGAAGATTGAGGGTGTGGCTTGTCAACAGTTGCTTGTCAATACCATATGAAATATATGTTTCTTTCTTTCTTTTTCTTTATTATTCTGGCAATATTGAGGGTGTGGATTTTCCATTATGTTCTTGCTTTTCTTTTCTTTTGATTTCGTTTTTCTTTTCTTTTTTCTTTTCTTGAAAATACAGTATGTTTCTTTTATTTTTTCTTGAAAATAGAAGATTGAGGGTATGGCTTGTCAACAGTTGCTTGTCAATACCATACGAAATATATATGTTTCTTTCTTTCTTTTTCTTTATTATTCTGGCAATATTGAGGGTGTGACTTTTCCATTATGTTCTTGCTTTTCTTTTCTTTTGATTTCGTTTCTTTTTTTTTCTTGATAACTGTGGATGTTCGATTGTATGCTTTTGTTTCTGTCTGCCCAGACATCATATTCTTGCTGATATTCGACTGTGTTCTTTTTTCTTTTCTTTTTTCTTTTCTTGAAAATACAGTATGTTTCTTTTTTTTTTTCTTGAAAATAGAAGATTGAGGGTGTGGCTTGTCAACAGTTGCTTGTCAATACCATACGAAATATATATGTTTCTTTCTTTCTTTTTCTTTATTATTCTGGCAATATTGAGGGTGTGGCTTTTCCATTATGTTCTTGCTTTTCTTTTCTTTTGATTTCGTTTTTCTTTTCTTTTTTCTTTTCTTGAAAATACAATATGTTTCTTTTTTTTTCTTGAAAATAGAAGATTGAGGGTGTGGCTTGTCAACAGTTGCTTGTCAATACCATATGAAATATATGTTTCTTTCTTTCTTTTTCTTTATTATTCTGGCAATATTGAGGGTGTGGCTTTTCCATTATGTTCTTGCTTTTCTTTTCTTTTGATTTCGTTTCTTTTTTTTCTTGATAACTGTGGATGTTCGATTGTATGCTTTTGTTTCTGTCTGCCCAGACATCATATTACTGGACTATTAACTGGTTTTTTTGTTTTTTAATTTTGTAAATTTGATTTTGTCTAGTTGAGTTTGTTAATTTTTTCAGTTGGTGCTTTATTTAACAAAACTAACATTGGATATATTTAGATATGTGGGTTTTCTATTTTATTTATTTTTTAAATATCTATGGTTTCGATTGGAATGATAACATGTTGGTTTTTCATCATGTTGAAGATGATGAAAAAGCTGAGAAGATGGAAGAGGATGAAGTTGAGATAATGGAAGAAGATGAGGATGAATATGGGAGATGGGATGCAAGTAGAAGAGGATGAAGCTGAGAAGATGGAAGAGGATGAAGATGAGGATGAAGCTGAGATGATGGAAGAAGATGAGGATGAATATGGGAGATGGGATGCAAGTAGAAGAGGATGAAGTGAGGATGAAGCTGAGAAGATGGAAGAGGATGAAGCTGAGATGATGGAAGAAGATGAGGATGAATATGGGAGATGGGATGCAATGGGAGATGGGAAGCAAGTAGATGAGGATGAAGATGAGAAGATGGAAGAGGATGAAGCTGAGATGATGGAAGAAGATGAGGATGAATATGGGAGATGGGATGCAATGGGAGATGGGATGCAATGGGAGATGATGACCCAACCAGCCTGTATTGTTTGGCAACACTCCTACAAAGGTGTCATTACCTAGGTATGGTACTTCTGCCCTTTCTTTTCTTTTCTTTTCTTTTCTTTTTTTCTTGAAAATGTTTGATTATATGCTGATATTTCTTGCTTGAAAAGATTGAGTATGTGGGTTTCTTGCTGATATTCGACTGTGTTCTTTCCTTTCCCTTTTTTTTTCTTGAAAATAGAGATTGAGGGTGTGGCTTGTCTTTTGTCAATACCATATGAAATATATGTTTCTTTCTTTCTTTTTCTTTATTATTCTGGCAATATTGAGGGTGTGGCTTTTCCATTATGTTCTTGCTTTTCTTTTCTTTCGATTTCGTTTCTTTTTTTATTGATAATACAGTGGCTGTTCGATTGTGTGCTTTTGTTTCTGTCTGCCCAGACATCTTATTACTGGACTATTAACTGGTTTTTTTGTTTTTTGATTTTGTCTAGTTGAGTTTGTTAGTTTTTTCAGTTGGTGTTATATTTAACAAAACTAACATTGGATATATTTAGATATGTGGGTTTTCCATTTTATTTATTTTTTAAATATTAATGGTTCCTTCTTTCTTTCTTTCGTTTTTTTTTCGCAATATTTAGATGTTGGTTTCGATTGGAATGATAACATGTTGGTTTTTCATCATGTTGAAGATGATGAAAAAGCTGAAAAGATGGAAGATGATGAGGATGAAGCTGAGGAGATGGAAGAAGATGAAGATGATGAAAAAGCTGAGAAGATGGAAGAAGATGAGGATGAAAATGAGGATGAAGCTGAGAAGATGGAAGAAGATGAAGATGAGGATGAAGCTGAGAAGATGGAAGAAGATGATGATAAAGATGATGAAAAAGCTGAGAAGATGGAAGAAGATGAGGATGAAGTTCATGAAGAACTTGAGAAAGGTCTTAACCAAGAGGACCGATCAACCCAAAAGCAGTCTCGGGTTGTTTGGACCGAAGAGCTACATCGGTCGGTGTTTTGTGGCCGCTGTTAATGACTTGGGTGTTGACAGTAAGTTATTCACTCTTTCTCTACAATGCAAAGTAGTTGTTATCTTAATTGTTATTAATTGCTACAATTGGTCAATCAATTGATGTTTCTGCTTTATTTTAGCAATACTTTTATTATATTTTTGTGTAGAAAAAGCAATCAAATCCTAATAATATTACAATGTGAAAACTAGCTCCATCACCTCTCTTTGCAAACTTTATTTCCACAAGTGTCTTCACATCCACTACCCAGAATCCAACCATAATTCTTCGAACATCTGTCTCAGCCCCACATGGATATATAATTTCTGTCATAATATTGGAATCTGCACCAAAATAAAAAATGGCTTCTCCGTTGTTAATACCAGTGTGCATTTCCAAATAACAAACAAATCCACTGCCCATGTATTCCTCTATTTCAGTAATCCTTTCCTTGGAGTAAGCTAATATACTTATTTGGCATCTCTCGAAAACTGAACAAATCAAAATTCAAATTTTCCTTAATTCGATCATGATTAATTTGGTCTCATGAGAGCTGGAAGCTGCCTAATTGGTCCCAACTGTGTCTTCCATTCGCTGCCAAAAATGGAACAATGATGCCTTTTTCCATTCCTGTGAAAACTCTGGGTTTTTTTTTGTATTGCAAAAGTATATGTTTGCTGTATTTTTCCAATTGCTGTATTTTTTTGTTCAACATTATTTTGAATGCTTTCTCAAATACTCTTCCTAATATGTAGTGCACTGG